>NC_071105.1:33582500-33882500 GCF_024256425.1 Clarias gariepinus
GATTTCTGATGTTATTTATAAAGGTACTTATCCACACCCCTCTTCCTCCCCGACCCTGAAAAAATGTACTGATGTAATGGTATTGTTATTACATGAGGTCTTTGAAACACAATTAAATTCTTAAACTTGAAATGATTGTCTGGCTCCGAGTTATGCGGTGTGGATGACGCCGGAATCTCCTTTTACCACAAGAGGGCTCTATTCACAACTTCAAGCTAAAATTACCACAAACTTTGGTGCTGAATAACTAATTTCTTAAATTAAAATCAGGACATTGGAATGTATAGAGTTGATTTAGATTTTACAGTTTTTATACGTTTTTAGGAATGAACTGACCTAAAAATATCATACACCAAATAATCATATATCTACATAACACTAAATCTGGATTTCTATTAAATTTAATAAAAGTTGATAAAAATTAAACGAGAAACGGAATAAGTACACTTTTGTAGTTTAACATTGCCATCTAGATGTAAACTCACCGTGTGTACGTGTTTGAAACCAAGGTGAGTCAGCAAGGACGTTTATAATCACGCCACAAAGGAATGTGCTTTACTGCACAGGCTTGACAGCAAGCGATCGCTCAGGTAGACCACAGAATAAAGCACTGAGGACAGGAATCTTATTCGTCCGCAAACGTTGCTGTTTAAAGGACATCTGCACAATGGACGCTATTGTTGGCTCTCCTGCTTTAAAGCCCAAGGACTTGACTGGCTGCCTGTTGCATTTTGTAACAAAATCTCCAGGGACATTCATTCAGATCTCTTGTGTTAGTAGTTCCTTTTGCCTTAACTGTAGAAATATAATAGATCCACCTTGTTTAATGCTTTAAACAAACAAGCAAAAAAAAATCCACCCTAAACAGGGTGTCCAGTTCTCTCACATGTACACTTTGCTCAAACAGACACACTATCACGTTCATGCTAATACAATCGTCAATAACGTTGTGCTCATCATGTCTTAAATCACACACCAGCTAAGATTACTTTACCATAACTTATTAGTTAATCGCTTGAATGACAAAAAGACATCACTAAATGATTAGTACCAGAACTGCAGAAAACATCACAACTATTTTTTTTAGGATAAACATGTTTATTGAAAGTTTTCTTCCATCTGAGGAAACTTTAAAGGTTCTGTATGCAATCCTACAACACGTTGTTTACTTATCAGAAAATTTTTTGGAAGCTTAAACTCTTAACGAACTCTTTAAATAACGCCGGTAGTAAGTGTGTACATTTAACGTTTAGCATTCTGATGTTATGATTAATGATTTCTTAAGCTTTTTAACATTCTTGAACAAGAATTCCACGACAGCCTGCAGATTTGCAGTGGTCATTGTTTTTTTTCCCCTTTCTTCCTTAATTTACAGTATATTAAAGCAGATCATCATGACATAACACTAGAGGGCGCCCTTGAGAACATTGTGTCAGATTATTTATTTTAGTTGCATCATAGAAACTAGTTTCAGCATGTGCTTCAGTTTCGAGTGTAGACGAGGTGGAAAAAGTGATGGGAAAGCAAGTAGGTGAGTCTTTTCTGGGATGACAAAAATAAAGTGAGAAAACAGGGGTTGATGTCACTGCATGCATCAAAAGGAGAATGTGAAAACTTTTGAATAGGGTTATACTTCAGATAATGGCCTTCTCAGCATTTCTAACTATGCACAAACAAGAACAACACTGTTACACCCATTTATGACTAACCCTAACCCTGATCAAGATTTAACCTGATTGGTTAGAACCGAGTATGCTAATGCAGTACACTGATTTATAGATGCAAATGTAGGTTCATTTAGGGTAAATGACAGGGTAACGCCAAACTTAAACAAATGCCATCATTTTTTTTTTACAAATTATTTGCCATTACACTTGGATAATTGAGCTTTTAAATTTTAAGCATGAATCCAGACGCACATAACTATCTACTACTGGTGATCAAGCATTATTTTATCTAATTTAACCTTCTTAGGGCAGTCGAATATGCCTGAGGTGTTGATCTAAATACGTCCACAGTTATTTTGAAATGAACAATATAATGAACTTAACACTACGCACTGCCAGGCGAATACTTTTGCTTAGGCACACACTGCTAAGTTAAGATGCAGGCAACACCTGCTGCAGGTCACATCTTGTTGTCACAGGTCACATCCTGTCTTTTCACAAACTGGCTAAACTGCATTCCGGTACCGAGCTGTGAGGCACATCCTGCAAAGTTCAAACTTTACACCTGTGTGACCAGTTGGAGTGATCCATTGATGTTTAAAGTGTTTAAAGAAATGAGGAGCAACAAAAGCATCTACTGTACTGGTAAAAGAAGCTTAGAAAACTGAAAACTCTCTTGTGCTGTGTTAAACATCTGGAAGAGGCATCTTTCAAAGCAACATTTTATTAATGATGTCACCAAGAATAACTAAAGCCTTGGCAATTTCGGGTTGGCCTCATTTTTAGAGGTGGAGGTTGCCCCTTCATTTTAACAAACCTTAAAATCAGGGCCAACCTCAGGCTCTGAAAAATCAGGCCAACGAGCAAGTGCCAAAACGTGCAGTTCCTCGAACGATCACTAGATGCTGGATTCAAAAATGAGTCAACTACTATAGAGTCAACCCCCATGCTAAAACTCCCAACTAAATCAGTTTTGGTCTTTAAAGCTATATTATCCATTCCTATGAAGTGTACAGGGTGAATTCTTATGTAACTTATCTATTAAAATGAATAAGGCCATATAGTTATGCATTAGGGGCGTGAATTCTTTGATTGGCTAGCTGTCTGCTGTGCTTCACCAGTGAACTGGAATTGTTTTACCTTCGCATTTTAGCTAAGATAAAGCTGACTAGCTTGTGGTAACTGAGGTGTTTCAATTTTTTTAGGCAGAGTCAGCTCAAATTGACTCTTTAGAAAACTTAATGGTGACGTTGTGGTGGGTTTGTCCAGTTTTTAAAAAAATAGTCTATTAGTAAAAAAACATGCAACTAATTGGTCTACGGAAGGTTTCGCATTTTTGTCTTAAGTTTCAATTAAAGATGAAAATAAATGCAAATACTTATACTAATTTATGGCTAAAAGTATGTGGATACCTGACCTTCACATGCATATGTAGCTCTTCTCCAAACTGCTGACTTGACATCAGTTGCTGACCTCATTTATGCTCTTTTGCTTGAATTGGTACAATTTGGCAAACCACGTTAAAAAAAGTATAAAGTATAAAACCATCCCAAAACTCTGGAGGCTGTTATAGTAGCTAAGAAGGGACCAACCCTGTGTTAATGGCAATGATTTCGAAAAGAGCAAGTATGGGTGTAGTGGTCGAGTGTCCTCATACTTTTGGCCACTTATCCTTAGTAAATTTACCATTAAAAGGATCATCCACAACCAATGATCCTATATTAAATGTGCGTATTAAAATGTGAATTTTTACAAAATTATACAATTCACTAGGTATTAAAATGCAGTTTAAAATAGTCAAAAACTGTTTGAAATTAACTCATTGATATAATGACTATAAAGTATATAAAAAACATTTTATTTCAAGAAAGGTACAAATATTTCCACTTCAAAGGCACTTCAATGCAGCAATAAATAACATCCATTGATTCTAACTGCTCGTTTGAAACGGTGAGTGTTCGTGCCAGGTGTGACTAAGATTTACTTGGCATGTTTTTTTTTCCTACGCAAAGAGGTAAATAAATAAAAAATAAATTAGTCATGCCCAAGTTATATGAAACGTTCAACTTATTCAACCTATAAAAAATTCTATAACCCATGAAGTATGTTTCCTTATATTGAATATGCTTTGGTTTATCCAACTCTGAGTAAAATATGAGTGTATCATTAATTCACCTTTCCTTCATTCTATCTTTTACGTAAGAAGGCAACATATCAATCAGACTCTCCTCTACAGTCAGTCCAGTCAACTTTAGGAGGTTGCAGTCACTTATCTCGACAGGCAAAGACTCCAGCCTGTTCCCCTTTAATTCCAGACACACCAAGTGGGCCAAGTTCCCAACCCTTGGAGACAAAAAGGCAATTCTGTTATTCCCCAGCTCAAGAGTCCTCAACCTTTTACATGAGAACAGCTCATCTGGGAGCACTTCCAACGAGTTGTAAGCTGCAGAAAGGTGCCGCAGACTCTGCAGGATACCAATCTCAGGGGGCAGTGAGGCGAGTTGATTGTGGGAGAGATCCAGGTGCCGAAGCTTGGTACAGTAGCACAGGTGCAGCGACAACCTCTGAATCTTGTTCCAACTCAGGTCCAGTGTCTCAAGAGAGCGCAGTTTGTTGATGTGTTCAGGGATGCAGCGAATGGAGTTGTGCCACAGCCTGAGTGTGCACAGCCGGCGACAATGCTGAAGGCTAAGAATTTCCTCCACGGTGGTAAGCCTGTTCTCCTTTAGATCCAACTGTTGCAGGTTGGTGAGGCTGAAAATAGCACTGGGGAGACGCTCAAGTTCACAGCCAGTCAGCTCAAGTGTGGCCAAGTTCCCCAGCTTCTTTAGACTGCTGAAGGCATGCAGCCTGGTGCCTTCATTGTGTACACATAATCTTAAGAGCTGTCCACCTACATCCACCACACTGGAAGGGATCTTGGTAAGTTTACTACGCAATGTCAGTACACAAAGGTTCTTGAGCTCCCGTAAGGTTTCTAGAGAGGCACCACGATGGAGCTCATTGGTGAGAGGCCCACTTAGGTGTAACTCTTCCAGATTTGTTAAAGTGTACATCCACAAGGGGACCTGATCTATGTTGCCAAAGGTGAGGCGTAGGACTTTCAGGTTCTCCCGTAGGAAGGTGAGTGCTTCCAGCTGAAGTCTGGCAGGACAGTGAATAAGGGAGATTTCCTGTAAAGATGCAAGTTGGGTCACTGTGCCAGGAATAATCACATTATTGACATGTTCCAGCTTCAGAGATTCCACTTCTGGGACATCGAAGACAGTGCTGGGTAAGCCTGGCAACATGAACAGGTGCAGTTCTAAGCGGTCGCTAGAGTTCCTTAAGAGACGTGTGCGGAGTTTCTTGATGGGCCACTCATGATTTAGGGTAACCTGACTCAACCTGCTCTCACTCACTTCAGAAAGAAAGACAGCAAAGCGTTTAGAGTAGAGAGGGTCGTACTGATCACTGAGGTGCAAGAGGAACGCAAAGTCGTTTTTAACATCAGGGATGTCGTTAATCCCCGTCTCCAGACGCACATGCTCAAAGGAGTATGCTTTCAGTGGCCGATGGAAGAGCCAGTAGAGACAGTATATGCATAGTAGTCCATATACACCAACAAATCCAATGTAACAGTACGCTAACTTCGCGAAGAGGTGCGCTTTGTTGTTATTACAGCAGAACAAACCAAAACCAGTCAGACTGGGCGGGACTCTGCAAGTCACCACAATCTCAATGTTTGATACAAGGAAACCACTATAAATAGTTATAATGGCAAATTTTATCACCTTAAGTGATGTCTGGAGGACATACATGAGATAAAGGAGGTCTGACTCTTCTACATGAGTCTGAAATTTTCTCACTTTCTCAAATAGCGCCTTGGCCTGCTCACCTTCCTTCTTGTCCAGGACTGATGTAGCATTCTCAGGCTCCAGCACGTTGTTCTCCCGGTTAGACACAACTGATGTAGAACGAATAAAGACAGCAGATTTGTCCTCCTCCTCCTCATCAGGACTTTCCACTGCTGATGCTTTTATTGTGCCATTTTTCCTCCAGGTGACCATGTCTTCTCTTTCCTCAGATACCTCACTAATTGCTCGAGTGGTCCAGGGGGAGTCAAAGCATTTCCCCAGGATTGATACGAACAGCTCAATCTTGGATGACGTTCCAGGAAATTTAAACCAGAAACTGCTTGCTACCATGAAGATCATGGTCTGGATGACAACCAAGTAGGGGAAGTACTTTCCATACCAGTGCACTGCAGTTTCGTAGCAGAAACTGTTTATGTAGACGTACTGGTGAATGTCTAAGTCATTCTTTCGGCCGAACACCTCTACAACATTCGGGGCGATGTTTTTGGTAATGGCATACTCCCACAGGCTCTCATTCTCTCTGGAATTTCGGAGGTAGCTGCAGTCCATGCTTTTATCAGTGTCTTCAGTGATGCGATCAGGGAGACAGGAGATCTTTTCTTGTGTCAGCTATAAAAAGAGAAAGTTGTCAGAGACCTTACACCTGAAATTCATATGTTTATCATGTGGTTTACATTCCATTTCAATTCATCACTGCCTTGTTGAATTTTTAAAACAGAACAGATCCTCTAATAGTTCTGACTGTACCTCAGTGATATTTATCTAAGAATGTTAAAAAATAGTAAAGCTTTGGGATAGATATTATTTATTTTTCATAAGTTTCAGACTTTTAGGGGTTTTTTTTTGTTAGAAAGTCTTATATACAAAGAAATTTGTCAGGACATGACAAGCTCTGGATTTTTGTCTTATTAATATGAACAAATAAAAATAAAGGCTAGTAAGGGAATGCCTCTTCATAAGTAATACAAGTGTAATTGATACAATCTAATCTTCCAGAGAATGTCACATAATATTATAAATTTGATTTTGCAGAAAAACACAGAGCACAGTTATGAGAGAAAAATCTCCTTTTATTTCTCTCTATAATCCCCTGCTATGCTAATGCACCTATCCAAGTGCTTCACTAATGCTTAGATACCATCAAGGTAGAAAGTTCTCTCAGTACGCCTGAGCCATGATTGAACGACCTGCTTCATGTCTGAAATGCTGCCGTCCCAGGAACTACTTTAATGACCTAAGCAGGTTGAAATCTCTTTCCTGAGTAAGGCCCGGAGGATGTGGCAATAACTCCAGAGTTTGTGAAATGTGCAAGGAGTATTTTGTGACTAATAGTCTGTACAGTCTCCACACAAAGATGTATCTCTTCTTCTGTAGCTTGGCAACAAGTTATGATTAAATTTTTTAAAATCAGGCAACTCCCAGAATATTCACAGGAACTCCTGCAATGGGCTCCGAGCCATCGTAACCGAGATTGTCATTAATGGATATATGACCTTCTTTAAAACATTTGCATTTAAATGTTTTACTGAGGGTACGGGTCTCATTAATGTACTGTGTTTGAAGTCTTCTGTAAATGTTAATCAGTTTTAGGCTCATTCATAAGAAATTTCATCACAAGTTTCCGTTTCACTTGAATGGCCTTGTACATATACGATAAACAGTTAAAAAGTGTCATGTGTTGTTTATTAATGATATTATCTGATATTATGATATAAATTGCTGTGTTATAAAACACTCAAGACATGCTGTTTTAAGAAATGCTTTTGTAACTTTGATTACAATTACTTTTAATCACTGTAATAATCTGCTACCCAATTGTATATTAAAAACTATTTATTTTGAATGATCCATTTTGAATATGAGTACACGAGAATGCAACGACTGTACAATTAAAACAACCATTAACATTATATTTTAATGTTTTAAAATACAGTATGTTAATATTCATTAACATATTTTTTGTGAACTGTATAATGGTACTAACAATTAGCAGAATTACATTAAATACCATGATATATGCAATATTGGGTCAAACATGTAGCTATTTAACCAAGAAGTAACATTTTAAACATTACTTGCAGTTCGTATAGGAATGTTCGGAAATAAAATAAATATCCCTTACTTGATCATTTCGTTATAGGTCTAGATGGCTGCATAAAGCAGGCTTATAATGGCTAATATAAGATCGTATGAATGAAATATTAAGCCCTAGAGAGCATCTAATCCAATTTTATTTAAATCTAGGTCAGGACAGTGCAAAAAAGAAAAAAAAAATGGCAGGAGTGTTATGCCTTACATGCACTAGAAGGTTAGACTCACCAATAAGAACTCGTGAATAATGGATAAATATTAGCGAGGTTAATTAATAAAATAATAAAAAAATATATATATTAGTGAAATTTTTCCCACACTTTACAATATTTTTGCTATAATTTATGTGTTTGTTTACGAGTTGTTTTTTAATATACTGTCTCTTTTTGGCTTATATTCTTCTCTTTTTGTCTTGCGCCAGACCATAGATAATTTGTTCAGAAGTGGTAAACCTGGTTACATGATTGAAAAAAGTCAATAAATAGCCATTTCACATGAAGGCAGCGGGGAAGTCACCATGACGTAATATGAGTATACGGGAATGCAACACTTACAATTATTATAAGTGTAATATAAACCACAAATCCCACTCATTTTAAGGACATGTATACGAAACAGGTCTTATTCATGTAACGATCGTAGTATGACTCATATCTTCCAACAAGCTTAACATTAAAGTCAGTCGCCCCTCTGGCACATGATCACACAAACTTAATGGTTAATAGTGGCTAGTTCATTTGAAAAGGATGGTTATGATAAAATTAGTTCAAAGGATCACTGTTACAACCAAAGAACCAAGTAGAGCATGATTAAAATCAAAATTCAAAGCAAGTGATAACAATCTAATTTGTTTTCCATGACTCTAATATCTCTCCAATATTTTTTTTGCTTCTTTTTTCCTGTTTTTTGTTGCATTTTTGGGTAGTGAACATAGATTAATTTTTTCACAAAAAAAAAAAATTTTCAAAAAATTTTTCACTGGTTAATAACACATCTAAAATGACTTTCAAGCCACCTTACCTGACCTCAGCCTTCTGACTTACACCTCCTGATAAGCTGACAGGAATATAAATGTAAAGAGAACCTAATCTATAAACCTATTTGAATAGCAAAATGAAACCCCAGTCACATGATTTGCTTTCTTATCAGAAATACACTGCATAAGCGGTGTGAAGGATATTAAGTGAATGCGAAAGGTGAAGGTTTTATACCTGCATGGTGCATCCGAAGACGCCCATCATGAGCATGGCTATGCACAGATACTCCGAGAAGACGTCCCACCATGGCTTTAAAACTCGAAACCGCGGATTTTGTTCCGTGGCAATGTTCCGGAACTCGTTAACTGGAATCATCCTGCTTAAAAACAATACAGATTGACTTAGTATTTTAATATGACATATCACAGGTGTTGCCAGAGCTATTTATGACCTGTGTTTCACTTTTGTATATTCAGTTGTATACCTCTGTACATCTCTTTTAATTATGGCTTTACAGAAAAAAAAGAGTCTCTATTTAAGCTCTGAAATCAGTTGAGCGTCTTGTGTAATACACAGGAGTGGTCCCTTATCACTTACAAAATCAAAGCATGATTTCATAATGTTACTTGTACAGCAAATATTCAAAAGTAGATTCATTCATTTGTTCCTTTTCAGTCAACAATTTAACCTCTACACCTTGCAGTAGCCTTCTGGTTTTGGTCATTGTTGATTCCAGAGTCTATCTCAGGAACACTGGGTGGCGGTGGAACCATATCATGCGTGGGACAATAGTCCATAACAGGGCGCTGTTCACACTATGGGGAAATTTAAATTAGCCAATTCATGTTCACACATGTTTTGAGGGGGTGAGAGGAAACCAAAGCACCTGGACGACACCCAGGAACTTCACCCACAGTGACAGCAAGAAAATGCACAGAAACTCCACACAGACCGGAACACTAGCTCGGGATTGTTTCTCAATCCATACTGGACACCTTTTGTCTTAAGATATATTTGTCATAACATATAACGATTGTTTTTATATATCTTACTTGGAGCACAGGTATATTTTTGTTTCCCAGTGAACAAAAAATGTAAGAGTTCTTTTCAGCATACTCTAACTATATATAAATGTTTCTGGTGTGTGTGTGTGTGTCTAAGTGTCGCAGGCCACTATGACCTCTTCCATTCTTTTTAGGGGAAGAAACATTTTGTCCTTACAACACTTGTTATAAACCCTTTCTTTGTTTTGATGATGGAATCCAGTAAAGAGTTAATAAATCAGCATGGTTTTGAGGAAAGCATATAGTCATTACTAACTGGTTGTAACTGGTGTGTGTGTGTGTATGTGTGAAAGCTCCTGCCAAGTCCAACAAACTACATACCACCGATTTAGTTAAGTGATGCACAAAAATAAAAGTTTCCTCTATAGAACACAGATATCCTCTGAGGCTTTTCTTTTAAAGGATTTACAGCATCACATTAGCATGCTGATTTGCAGAACTGTTTTAATAATGGTGCTTAATCCATTGCAGAAAACGACGTACTGCCGCTTTAAGGAAGTCAAGCAAAAAAGAAAGAAAGAAAGTTTTCTCTATAGGACACAGTACAGTATCTCATGTCTGACTATTAGAGGCTTTATTTTTTATAAGATTCACAGCAGCACAGGAACATAAACATTTAAAAACTGTTTTAATAGCAGTGCTTAAATTATAAAAAAATGACATACCGCCACTTTAAGCAAGTGCTGCAAAAATGTAAAAAAAAAAAAAACAATATTCCAGAAATTCTACTTATAACTTTTAGAGGCTTTACTTTTACAAAAACGTACATAGCCCCGCTGTTGGCAAGTGATGCAAAAAAGTACAAAAGTTCCTCTATATGAAAAGTATATCCTATCTAATGCTTTTATAGACTTTAGTGAATAATCAACAACCCTTGATTATTGAAAGATTTGCAGAACTGTTTTAATAACAGTGCTTAATTTGTTACAGAAACATACACACTGCCGCTTTAAGCAAGTATTGCATATCTGTTTCTATAGAACATTTTAAGATTTTTTTAAATCTCCCCATTGAAAACAACAAAACTCTAACAACAACAGTGCTTGCGTGCTTGCTTTAGGATCTATCCAATGCAAATTTCAATGCTCTTTACAGTAAGTTATACTGGATAAGAGCGCATAATGCCTAAATGTAACTGTAAATATCCTATGCATGACTTTTAAAGGCTTTACTTTTACAAGATTTACGGCAACACAAAAACAGCTAAATTTGCAGAACTGTTTTATAACGGTGCTTATATCCTTACAAAAACTTTCATATTGCCCCTTAAAGAAAGTGATGCAAAAAAATGTGAAAGGTTCCTCTATAGAACACAGATGTCCTATTTAAAATTGGTCACATGTTCAGTAACAGAACTTGTTTGGTGAGAAAAAAAAACCTACAATATTACAGACATGGAAACACATTTTTGGAGCAATACAAACTGCTGTTTAAGTGAATATAGTTCTTAAGTTATTAAGACACAAATATGCACGACTATGTAAATAAAACGTGACTGAATTATTTTTAAGTTAACATATAAGCAACTTACCTGTTTCTTTTTTCTTCCCCTCACGTGCTCATTATCATCTCGAGCGCGGTACGTTGCTTTAATTAGCGCTGCTCTATTTCTGTTCTCTGACTGAGTCTCGCGGACCTCCGCCGGCGCGGTTATATTCAGGGTTGCCAGATTGGTTTCGGTGGTGTTGTAACCCAGTCTCGCTTTAAACACCTACCCAAACTGACAAGATTTTTAAACAGAATTGTTAACATTGTATAACATATACATTGATTCCACGAAGTCATAGTATATACAAACGTACCGTTTTAATGAGTTCATGAATGGATTATAATACTGTATGTTTATTGTATATCAAAGAAAATCTGGCAACACGAATATTACCTGTTAGCATATTAGCATTTTACCTGTGTTTCTGAGGTAAGAGAGAACACACTCGTTTAAGTAATTTCCTATTAGTTGAAAAGGAATTTTGGATAACACAGGATTATTGCTGGAATGTGCTGGAATAACCATTTCCTCTGCCAAACCTCGCTTATTAAAATTTAATCACCCATGATGTTTTCATTCAAGTTATAATGTTATTAAAAATAAAAACAAAACAAATATTGTAATAAAGATATTCGTCTATCGTCATCTCTGTTCTGTCGAATTACTGAGAAATTCCCTAACACCATGTGACTAACAGGCTGATGTTGCAAACAACATGTCAGTTACACATACTCAAATGACTTATTTGTCATTTGTAGAGTTAAAAAATCATGACAAACAACACAAAAACAAAAACAATAACAACCACTTTTTAAATTTACAGTCGTACACAATGCACATTGCACTGTAAATAGGGGAGTGGCGCCACCATGTGGTGAAATATCCTTTGTGTATTCAACTACTTGTACTTTTCCTACAGCCAATACATTGTTTAATCTGAAGGTTTCGTTTAATATTTCTCAGTGGCTGGGGTTTGCTTAAGGGAACATGATTGCGGCAACACTGTGGCTTAGTGGCTGGCACTGTCGCCTTGCACCTGCAAGTTCCTCGATTGCCTAGGGTCTGTGTGCTCCGAGTGCTTCGGTTCTCTCTCACAGTCCAAGGACAAGCATATTAGGCTATTTGGAAGTTGTGAATGATCGTGTAGGTGTGTTTGTGTCCTGAGATTAATTCACACCCCTTCTGTCTCCTGGGATAGGCCAAGGCTTTCTGTGACCCTGTATACAGGCTAAACCGAGAGAGAGAGAACATGATTGGGTCATATGCCCATCACATTCAATACTGACTCTGAAACTTAAGTTTTTATTTCTTATATAATTCATTTTATTTCATTGACAACATTCACAGACGCCTTGATTCAGACTTACATTTTTATCTCATTATACATTTGAGCAGTTGAGGGTCAAGCACTCAACAGCTTCAACTGGGGTTTGAACCTAAGACCTTCCCGATCCTAGGCCAATACCTTAACCACTGAGCGATCCCTACCCCTATATTTAATAATATACCATAATTAATGGTTGGAATAACTCCATATTTTATTCTCAAAACACATATACATCTATCATTTATTTTCATGGCATCATAATTTGACCAAAATAGCTTACTGTCCACTTTAAAATTAACTGCGTAGCCTCTCTAGTGACATTGGGGGAAAAATAGGTGGGAACTAGATACTATTTTGTGGCCAATAACAACAACAACAACAACAATAATAATAATAATAATAATAATAATAATAATAATAACATATTAATAATATGTGGGGGGAAATAGTACAATACATGGCCACATCATACTATGTTGCTCCTGAGTGCCCATGAATAAATAAAGGTAATAAATATATATCTCTATATAAGCCAGATGCGTCTATACGCCATACTTTTCAAATTTTTATTTGTAAAAAAGTTTGAAAACCATTTATTACATCCTTCCATTTCACAATTATGTGCCAATTTGTGTTGGTCTATCACATAAATGCCAATAACATACATTTACATTTGTGGTTGTAAAGTGACAAAATGTAGAAAGATTCAAGGGGTATGAATTCTTTTGCAAGGCGTTGTATATTCAAGTATACAAACGTATATATAAGTATGTCACTGTTATTCATTTTAAGATTAAAATACAATGAAATGAGTACAAATTTGTCCAGTGTTTAACCTCTTGCAAACTATGAAAAAATTTAAAGTGATTTTACAGTATCATTTGGCCCTACATTATATATACTATTTCATTCCCAGACCTGTTGTTGGTACAACCTAGAATCTTGTTCCTGTGCCTTATTTAAGTCGTGGCTGCAGAGTATCAGTGCTCTGTAAGTAAAACCTGTCAACATGATAATTTACAGTTATACATTCAGCCAACCATGTGGCACCAGCATCATGCAGAGAATCATACAGATACAACTATTTTAAATAAGGCTCACATTAAATATGAAAATGAGGAAAATGTTTTATCTCTGTGACTTTACCTGTGGCGTTGTTGGTTCTAAATGGGCTGGTTTGAGTCATTCAGAAACTGGTGATCTTCTGTCAGAATAATGCTAAATATAAAATAAACTGAGCAAGTGAAAGACCTTGATTATAAGTGAGATTGAAGGAAAATGGCCAGACTGATCTGAGCTGCCAGGGCAGTATTCATATATACTAAATTCATTAAATTCTAAGAAGCTTTATGAATACGGGCCCTGGTCTTTTGCAGTTTTCATCTGTTCAGTTTGGGTGATGCTGTTCCTGCATGCAGTCCCTCTGCTTACAGGATGTTTATTTGGTTTATACACCATTCTGAGTAGACTATTGTTTTTCTAAAAATCCCAGGACCAGTTTATCTGGCACCAACAACTGTAACATGCTTAAAGTCACTGTGATAACTTGTTTTCCCCATTCTGATATTTGTCAAAACACTCGATCAGTTTCTGAATAATTTTATGCTGCATTGCTGGAATCATAAAGTCTCCACATTTATGTTTTCTGTCATCCAGTATTCTCACATTAGTCTGCTTGGTTTAGGCATCTAGGAAATCTCTGTAGGAGACTCTTATAGGTCTTGTGAATCCCTCAGAAAAAAAAGGTTTCTGTCTTTATGGTCACTTAACTGGCAGAGTGAGACAGATGAGATTACACTATTTTATGTTTATACATGATGATCTGAGACTAGCAACTTAAATAGACTGTCCTGCAATCATGTAAATTGCTCAAAGGCGAGCCATTTTGCTCCCATCAATCTGAAATGGAGTACAAGTAATAAAATCAGTAAAAAAAAAATGTAAGAACTTAAATACACTTTATAGTTAGTACTGTGTGGAAATTTGTTGCTTCAAAAGTACACACATATTTGTGTCTATAACAGATATTTAGTCTATAACAGAAACTTTGAATAAAGTAGCCTGTGCTCATGATTATACAAGTTCCTCTACTAATTCTATTATCATTATTTTCCCAAAAGAGCGCTTTTTAAGACTTAAGATCAACCAATCACAGTCCTTGAATTGCTGCTTCATCCCTAAGGTTAGGGTTAGGGTTGGGGTCAACCACACCTCCTCACTAAAGATAAAGGTTTTTATACTTTTCTTACTCAGAGTAGCTCTGAGAAGTTTCTTACTGTAAAACACTTTTTAGTCCAAGACTCCCATTATTTGTTTAAAAGAACTTGAGTTATCCAAAAATGTCCAATCCTTGTATACAAGTCATGTAAATTAACTCAGCATTAAGGACACAATGAACTAGAATAAACAGATATCTTTAATACACAATGTCTTGTACAATACATTGATTGCTGGAAAATGTACAAAGCAGTCTTTAAATTATCTCTCAATGTTATTAATAAACTGTTAAAGCAAAAACTACTTCCTTTTTTTTTTTTTTTTTTAAACAAACAGATTTAGAAAAAGAGAAGTCACAATTTGCCGTAACTTAAATACGGCACATGCTCAGTATGCGACGAATAGAAAAGGAGATTGGTTCATTTATTCAAAAGTTGAACTTAGGGGTCAAGCACGAAAAGTAGGGGAAAAAAAATAGTTAATCCAAAATAAATAAAGGAGAAATTCAGACTCTGTACAAAACTCCCAAGACATTTTTAAAATCTTGGAAAATGTAGCTTGAAATACTGTTATAAATACATTAATCAGGATTTGTTTTTTGCCTGCTCATGAAGGATGTCAGTTCTACTGTGGTGTTGGCCTCAAATGGCAAGGAATCCCCCTTTTTTCCAGGTAATGCTACAATCAGCATTAAATGATGACAGGACCCACATTCCTTTCCAAAACCTTCATCCCAGACATTTCATTTGTGCTCTTGGATATTAGATACTGTTTTTTCTTTTCTTTCTCAGGCTCACATTTGGACCCTGAAACACTTTTAAACAAGATGCCATCTAGACAAAAAAGGCCATGTGGGGACACACTTATGAAGGGTTTACTAATTAAAAGCAAGTGACATCAGCAGAGAAAACACTCAACTAAATCTAATTAAGTTATTCAATAACCAGGGTTATAGGTGACCGTGGTTCCCAGCATTAGCAGTCACCTTGTGTAAGCTGATTTAACTCACTAGTTAATCACTAAGGCGGTGTGCCATGACTGTGTTTGTAAGCACACACCCGAAGAACACACCCTGAGTGAATGATGGGTAATTGGCCAATACACCATGATCTGGATAATTACCTAGTGAGTTGAATGAAGTGTTTCCCCTGTTTTAATATGCCTGAATCAGTGTGTCGATAATTCCCATATCCGAATTTTACAAAAATAAGAACTAAACTGGCTAAAACAAGTTTGATGTCTGAGTCGTGTTTTGCACAAAAGTAAAAAAAAAAAAAAAAGGAAAAAAAAAGGCAGTGTGTTACACCCTGTACACATTACACATTATCATACACTTCCACCTCCAGGTCACTCGAGTGGTACCTCGGCATACAAGTGCACTGCCTTACAAATTTTTTAGACACAACTGAAATTAGGCAAGAAATTTGCATCAACATACAAAGCATTTTCAGAAGAATAAGATAATGGAGCCACTTTCAGTTTTATTAAAAAAGCAGCCCGTTAAGTGAGTTTTAAATGTCTATTTCATATTTTACTTCATGTCTCTTCTGAACACAAAATACTTATAGCAAAAATATTATTCTAATGTTGGAAATTGGTAATATTTTTGGGTTGCTGGAACGGATTATCTGCATTTACATTATTTCCTATGCAATACTCGCCTCTGGAAACTAAATCCGTATGCCGAGGTACCACTGTACATCTTAGTTTTTGCCTGATTTGAATCTTGAACTTGATTCTGTTTCTTAAAATGCAAACAAATGCATCATTTAAACATATTTATCTATAGTCTACTGACCAGCACAGATACTAAAATGAGCCCAAATTGATATCTATTACAGTACTGTGCAAAAATTTTAGACACAAAAATTTTTGTTTTTGGTACAAACTTTTCTATGGATTTTTAAAATTATTTAGGACATTAACATTGCTTTAGTACAAAAACATTATTATTTTAACACAAATTTAAATGTTAGATAAAAATACTTGTATACCAGAAAAAAAGTAGCATGCACTGTTCAGAAAGAAAAGGAAGCTGGGTTTGGCAGGCAAAAAAATAAACAGATGCAACAGTCAATGCCCCCAGAAATTTTGAAGATTCTGTAGGGTGCTCAGTAAATCTTAGTAGCTAATTTCTTAAACAAACAAACAAACAAAAAAAGCATAAATTGTACCTGAGACTAAAGGGTCCTCAAATCGACATCATGCCAAATACAGACTCTGTTTTATAAATGACTGTTTTCTGGGATTTACAGTATTTCTTTTAAAGCTATACATGTTCTACATGATTTATTTGCATGTGCCTAAAACTTTTGACCAGTACTGTATATCTAATATAGAACATTTAATGGTGTTTTTCTTTGAATGAATTTGAATTAAAAACACCCCTCTCCTATTATCACTATTTGTATTTTGTTGGGTCTACAGGATCTTGGTCACACCTCTACATTACAGTCTGGGTGTAGTGTTTAAGTGATATTTACAAAAATGTCACTCTTACTTCTTAGACACACAAAAAAAAAAACCCAAACCAGGTGCAAAACTATTCTTTAAACATGAAACATGTTTTGGATAATTAAATAGATTTTGATTAAGTGAAAAGTTGTGTAAAATTTGATTCCCCCACACCTCCTAAACTAGCTCACAGTTGTTTGCTACCTCTATGGGTCCTTGTGCCTGGCACTATGATGGTTCTATAAGCCCAGGACGGCAAAACAGACTTAGATAATGAAATGTGTTGTGAGACACAATAATGGCACTTTAAAATGTTGACATCCATGGTCCAAGGTGCTGATCTACAACTTCTACTTAATGAGAAATGTTTGGCTTTTAGTCAGTGCTCATGTCTGGTTTAGATGGGCAAAGCTGGTCAGTAATACAAACAGGAAACACAGGCTGATTCACATTAATGATCATAAAACCAGCAGGAAAAAAAATTTAACCAGTCCTGTCTGGAAGCATCTTCTGGTCTCTCTGATATCATCAACACCACAGATTTGTGTGAACCCTGTAGACATCCAGAGACCCGTTTGCTCTTGATTTAAAGAAGACTATTAAAGTTCTTGAAGCACCAGAATTATAAATCACTGATGATTCCTGGCTGAAAGAGGAAGCAATAGAAATATGGGGGGAAAAGAGCAGAAGACAGGAGGCACTAAAATTTCTGACAGTCTTTCTGACAATCTTTTGGACATTCTGTCTGACAGTTTTTTTGGCAAGGCTCCATAGTGACCGCAACACCAATCCCACTTCGCCCAGACGTCATCCTCGTGACCTCAGTCCAAGCGTCCGTTTCAGGATCGTAACACTCCACACTGTCCAAAAAGGTGTTCCCATCATATCCTCCTGTTAGAAAAAAAATTATATAAATGAGAAGCCAATTTAAACACTTTTCAAACAAGTAATCAAACATTACTCAGTCCTGGAATGACCTGATGCGAAGCAAACCACCTCAAAGTGCATAATTTTCTTACAAAAGCTTGATTAAATGTGTTATATTCCACATATATCACAGCAATTTGACAATTTTAGGAAGGAATTTTTCTGGATCAAGCAAGCAAGACAGAAGGAAGTGCGCATTTATGTACAAGAGATGTTCAGGTTAAAACGGGACTTTTGATCGTACAGAATAACAGAAAACAGTTGGTGAGAGTAAAAACTAACTAAACTAAATACTAAAGCCCTCGTACGTATCTAAGCATGTATGTATCTATTAATCTATCACAGCTGTGGTGTTATTGGAACTTAATCCACACCTTCTGAGTTGACAGTTCAACAGTTCTGTGCCTTATCTTTCAGCTAATACTGTTCTTAAGATGGAAATAACCGTCATAACCAAGCTACTTAACTTTACAAAGGGGAAAAATGTTACTTATCACAACACAACGTTTTATAGTATATATATATATATATAATTATCAAATAATTAGGCCAGTTAGGCTGCACTGATCCAATGCTGCCTGAAATATAATTATTGCAGCCTAACTGCTATACATAAAAGTAATCTGTGTACAACGTTACACAACTTTACACACACACTCCTGCCAGATCCATGCTGACTCCCTTATCCGGCCAAACCTTATACACAGAGAAGCATCATAAGGGAATTCTTTCCTGCCCTGAACTCTAGCAACTTCTGGCTAAAACCAAACTCATAAATAACAGCTGAACTAGTGACAGCAGTGTCACCTCTCAGTCACCAGAGGGCATTCGCAATAAGCTTCATTTTTACATTTTTATGTTGAAAAACTGCTCTTTCAGGTTACACCCGAGCCCTTAGCATGATATGCCATTTAAGTCACTTGATTCTACTACTCGGTTAATTAGCAAGCCCTTCATGAGGTCTTTATGGTTAGTCAGAATCTTTTTAAACATCTGCAGCCTAACAGCAACCTTCTAAGAAAGCCTGTGAGTTAATAAGTAGTAATAGGTCTGGATTACTAAGAAGGAGCTGATGAAGGCTCTCCTGATTTAGTGATTAACAGCAGTTTCTGAGTAAACAAGGGTGGAGTTCAAGTCAGATTGGCTCATCCAACTTTGTAAATTCTTATCCAGCTGCATGAATTCAGAGGGGGTTGGAGTGCATCAGTTTTTTTTTTCTTTTACTTCCTATTCTAGGAGGAATTTGTTTCTGCAAAGCCATTAATACGAAAGCATGGAAACTCTCGTCTTAACATAAAACAGACCAGTGGCAGTTTTCCCAGAACGAGTTTGATAGTTAGCATGCAGCCCTGTATATAATGGCACTTTAAGCTAAATCAATTAAATGAATTAAATCCAGATGCTGACGTTTGGTCGGCTAATATGTGGCATAATTTATTTCAGGGCCAAGTATGTTAGCAACTGGTTGAATATTATGATATTAGCAGAAACAATAAGAGGGGGAAAAGTGTCTTTGACCAAGGAAAATCAATTTGGTCTGCAAAACCAGGACATGGGGATAGATTGTTAGAGTCGATGAGGTCTTCAACCAATCAGCTAATAATAAAGTTGGCAATATTGGAGCTGGATATTTCCCCATACCGAGTGCGTAGATGCGTCCTTGGTGGGTGGTGACTCCCAGTGCGCTGCGCCGGTGTTTCATTGAGGGGATGAAGGTCCAGATGTCCGTCTCAACGTCGTAGCGCTCCACCGTGTTCAGCTGATTTGTGCCGTCATACCCTCCCATTACATAGATATGGTTATTTAACGCACACACACCTGAAGAAACCAAATACAGTGAATGATGCAACAAAACTGAGTATTATCCAGTGACTATGCAAAAAATTTTTGTTAATGACTGAACTAGAAGGAAGCAAAAACTGCTGGTCTAACAAGGAGTTCAAGAAGGACTCACCTGCTCCACTGCGGACAGTGTTCATGGGTGCCGTGCTCCTCCATTCGTCTTTCTCAGGGTTGTAACATTCCACTGAGCTGAGCCGATGCGTTCCGTCGAACCCACCCACCGCATAGAGGAGGCGGTTAATGACTGCCACACCCACCCCTATTCTCCGGGTCAGCATGGGGGCCACCAGTTGCCATGAGTCTCTTTCTGGGTCGTATCTGCATAGAACACACACAATTAGTGGCCTTTCAACAAATACAAACATACAAGCACAAACACACAAAAATACAAGCTTAACATATAGATCCCAGCATAAGTTTTTACCCCCACCTCGAACTTTTTCAATTTTCCACAGGAAGTAATGCTACAACTTGCGCTTTTCCACACATGCACTTAAAAAATATTTAATTACGAACATTCCACAACTCAAAATTTAAAGCCATATATAAAATGGAAAGAATATGGCAAATCCACACCCTATCCAGTGCCTTGTGTACTGTGTTCCCTGAAATAGGAAAACCATACACAGGAAATAAACTATAGATAAAGAAAAGATTATCAATTTATGACTTGAGTATCAAATCCACAAAACGGAGTAGGTGGAGATCTATCACTCGGTGACAGGTTGATTATTTCAATGCTTTGTGCTGGTGTTCTGATGACATATGTTCAGCTAATTTCAATGTGCATCACTACGATTCTCAAAAAAACTTTTTTTTTTTTTTTTTTTTTTTTACAGTAATTGCTTTTACATTCTATTACATCATAGGATATTGGGAAACTATACTTTTAAAGATTTAAGGGTCTACATTGCAGGAACAGACAGTTTCTTGAATAGTACAGCAAGGCTTAATAACTAGTTTCCCTTCCTTATTCTTTTAAATTGGCTTTGATTCATTATTAGAAGCCTGACACTCATGGGCCTGGACTTGAAATGCTCACTTCCTCCCCAGTTGTCTATGGATGAATCACAGTGAATAAGGCATGCTGAGACCGAAAGCTAAATGCCTTACAGTCAGAGAGAGAGAGAGAGAACAAGAAAGAAAAGTAATTTAAGAAAATATAATCAAAATATTGTGTTGATGTATGAATCTTTTAATTATGGTTTAAATAGGGATTAAGCATGTCAAAATATACACCTCTTTATCGGTTACATCTACCGAGTCAAATTGAAGTTATGTGTTTGCCGATCTTTGCTTTGTTTGTTCATCTTCTTCAGCATGTCTATAGACTAGTGCTGATAGAAAAGCACATATGGCAGCATTGGTGGAGAGAATATCCAAGCACGCAGAAAGTAGATGGGTAAGTTCACCAAATAACAGTAAGTCAAGAGAAAAGAAAAAAATCTAATGTGACTGTACAATAATAATAATAATAACAAAAAACACCTTCATATTCATCACCTGAACTAGTCCTTCCCCTGTGTCTCTTTAAATTGCTGACTAGTTTGCGGCTTGTAATTTAATAAGTTACGATTCATGAATAAAGTGAAAGTACTGCTGAAGCTAAATCAAAAGTGTGGGTTTCACATCCCACATCCTTCTGGTGTCCGCGAGTCAACTCACGGAAGGCTACTGGACCAGACAACATCTCAGTGAGTTATCCGATGTTGTGATGTTTTTTTAATGACATTGAGAACGTCTCTCTAAGCAACGCTGTTGTACCCACATACTTTAACGCCACCATCATCATCATCATCCCTGTACCGTAGAAGTCTCCTGTGTCATGCCTTAATACCTTCCGTCCTGTCACTCTCTCACACACTATTATGGAGGGAGCCTCGACATGAGGCACATCCAGACTCTTCTGCCCCCTCATTCAGACCCCCTGCAGTTCTAAACTCTCAATGGCCACCGCCACCACCCTCCATCTGGCACTCACACACTTGGACAAGGAGGACACGTACATCATGCTGTTCATGAGCCATCATTTCAGCATTAAGCACAACATTTTCTCAACACCTGATTGAAAAACTGAGCTTACTGGACCTAAATACCTTCCTCTCCACCTGAAGCCTTTCTCAATAGGAGACGTCGGTCAATCTGGATTGGGAAGAGCATCTCCAGCACCACACCAAGCACTGGGTCACCACAAGGCTGTGTGCTTTATCCACTGCTGTTCCCTCCACTGACTCAAAACTGTGCAGCAATGCACGACTTGAAGTACATTATCATAGCACGTCACACCACATGGGTCTCATCAAAAAGGTGGCTGTTGACAGAAGAGCACAGAAGACCCACTGTCTGCTGAACGTCAATGACTAGTCTGTTTAAATCGTCAATTACACCTTGGTGTTCACCTAGTGAAGAACCTTTACTGGTCCATTAACACCAGACCCAACACCAAGAAAGCCCAGAAGCATCTTTATTTTATAAGGAGCCAGAGCCTCCTAAACAGCTGTATCACTGCTTGGTTTTGGAACTGCACCATCTCCAACCACAAGACCTTTTAACGAATAGTGAGGACAGCTGAGAAGATCATTAGAGTCTCTCCTCCCTCCATCACAGATATTTTGCACCACACGTTGCATCCGCAAAGCCACCAGCATTGTGGATGATCTCATAGACAACCCTATCACAAATTCTTCATAATTCTGCCATCTGGAAAAAGATACCAAAGCGTTCGGGTCCACACAACCATATCTAGGGACTAGACTTACACCCACACACGTACGTAAAACAATCCCTGAACATTTTGTCTCTGAACTATTGCTGAAAATGCTGTAAACAAATACTGTAGTGTAGAGAAAGCCTGCACCATTGCAACAAAAAGGCAATTGTGCCTACAGTTCTCCTCATTTGGTATGATTATTATATTGCAACATTTTCTTTCATTTTATTTACTTTTGAATGGTGTACTGGTCGGCACTGTGCTTATTGTTTTGTATCGTCTTGTACAAATTGCACATTTGAACACATGCACTTTATGTAGTCCTGAGTTGTTCATTTTAGTTATGTAGTCTTGTCTAGTTCTGTGTTGTTTTATGTAGCACTTTAGTCCTAGGGGAGCGTTGCCTTATTTCACTGCATATGTTGCTTTATTTCACTGTGCACTATAAGAGCTGCATATGCTTGAAACGACAAAAAACTCACTTGACTTGACATGACTTTTCTCCTCTGTGAACCGCCTACTCTGACGGCTGCTTTGGCTGAAAAAGCAGAAAATCTAGTTTGTTCAAATGTCTCCTATATTCCCACGTGGCCAACGCTAGGGATAACCCACTGATGGCACCACTGAAAGTGTAGCGGGCAAAGCAGCACTTTATTCCTGACTGCTGGATCGAGAAACCTACAAATCCTGTATTTTAGACGTTTAGATGGGTCACCAGTATGCACAAAAATCTTGAGTGGGAAAAAAAATAAATAAATTCAGCCAAAACAATCTTAGCTGTATTTAACTTTTAAAATGAACAGAAACATTTTGAAAACCTCAATGATTTTGGTAAACTTGTTTAAAAAGAAGCACACAAAAAAAAAAAAATCTAAAGATGGTTATCAGTGAAAATTCAGACGGCTATCCCTTTAACCACTGTCCTCACCTCTCTACGCTGTTATGATGGATGCATCCATGTGAGCCCCCGACCGCGTAGATCATACCATCAATGACCCCAACACCAATTCGGTTCCGGGGGACGCTCATTGGGGCGCACGGAAGCCAGCAGTTGTTCATGGGGTTGTAGCAGTCAAGTGTGTTGGAGTCCATGTTGCCATCAGGGGCGTTGTTCCTCCCTCCAACAGCATAGAAAAGCCCGCTGATCACGCACGCTGCCAGGCCACTCCGAGGCACCTGCAGATCTGCCAGGCGCAGCCAGGCACCAGTGCCCGGGTTAAACGCCTCGAGGTAGCAGAGCGACTGCCGGAAATAGCCTCCAGCTGTGTAGATGAGCTGCGGTACCTTAGGTGTGCGGCACGCTGCTGCCTTGGTGGGCTTGTGCAGCGTCAGGTCCTGAAAGATCTGTGCTAGGTAGTCCTTGCTCTGCGCGTCCCATTCAAAGTGCTCGAGCTGGCGCTGCAGGAAGCGTGGCGGAAGGGAGTGGCATCTCACGGCCTGTAGCAGCGCCTGAACATAGGGTCTCCGCTCGTCACGCTCATACTGCACCCATGCCACGCATGCATGGTATACCTCGGACTCGCAGCGTACGTTCAGCTCATCGCGGCTGATGAGGGTTACTAGCTGGCATGGAGACAGATTAAAGAACTCCTCCTGCGTCGCCACCTTGTGGAGTGGAGGAAAAGAAATGTGAATGAGTACAGCGTTTATAATGTCTGAGGCTAAGTGAGGATTGACATCCGACTTATTTCCTTAATATTTTCATCTAGAGCTGGACATTTTTTCATATAAAAATAAAGATTGTGATATGGACATGGGCAATTATTTATTCAGAAAAGCTAAAATTTACGACACATAATATATACATAGTCAGGTCTTTATGCAGAGTTTGTCAATAATTAAAGTAAGTTTTTTTTAAATCATTTTGCGTTAATAAATAAATCTTGGCTAACATTCCCTTAATCAGATTTGATTAATATTTAATCACAAATAAATCTTATATTTTTAATCAAATCTAATGTGTGGGTAAACAGTCACACAGATTGTAAGGTGTCAAATATTGCTAAGAAGACTTAGCATCAAGAGACTAAAAAACTAAAATGACTTCTACCACAAAAATCTTGGCGGATGAAAGTGGAAAGTTTTTTCCAGCTATTTTTAAACCTTTTTAATGAACTACAGTACTGTGTCTTAGACACTCTGTGTGTGTTTTTTTATAGTACAAACTTAAACATGTTTATTTTATAACTTCATTATTAAGTCAGTATTAAAAAGCATTTCTGATTTCCACACATTAGTATTTCTACTAGTATATAAAAAAAAAAATCTGAAAAAAAAAAGCTTCTGGGTTTTGCTGCATGAAAAAAGGAGCAGGTGGGACAAAGTCCTCAGAAGGACTTTGACTGGTTCTGGAGGATGTTCAGTAAAAATTAGCAGCTAATTTCCTTATAAAACCTGTTATTGTTTTAAGATAAGCCTTATTACACCAATTATTGACTTTAATTGTTTTAATTATTGGTTTAATTGATTACTGTTTATTGCATTTTATAGTATTATTTTCTTAATTTTGAAAGCAGAAACTTTTTTTTAATTATTATTATTATTATTATTATTAACAACCACATCCTTACTCTAAGCAGTCATTTGCGTGTGCATAAGAAATTCGCAAAGGACTCTTTCAATGAAAACTTTGTAAATGTTTACCTATAAGACAAGAATATTATATTAATATTCTTAAAATGTATTTATTATTTTCATATAATACATTTTAAAAAATCTTACATAAAAACATGCTAATTATCTTTATCTAAATTCTTGACATCCAGACCAATCCTTATGATAATTTAACAATAATCATACACGCGCATACAGTATACTGATCCTGTCTGTTCATGAATTTCAGACTCTTATCTATGTATACTCTGAAACATTCATGTGAATACAACATCGGCTTCAAAAGAGATTACATATTGGATCACTGCTATGGTTTAGGTTGAGAGAAGAGGAACTAATATGATCCCTCTCCACTGTAGTGACGTTCCTTCTTCTCATGAAAGAATAATTGCATTATTGACTGACAGGTCATTTATTCAACTACAGTAATCCTTTTGTTAGTGCTTTACTTATCCTAAGCTGTAGCTGTGCTTCAGGTGATTTAAAGGAAATGAAGTTGTTGGTCACAACTTTTTCAAGTGGGTAGTTTTACAGTGACATGCACAATGTAGCAGTACAGGTATGACTATATAGGCTACACGTCCATGTTCATGTAATCTCACCACATTTATGGCTTTTCTAAAAGTCTTTCTTAGATCTGGAATAAAGTAACTTTTTTTTATATTATTCATATTAATAAAAAAATTCCATATTTACTAGTCAGCTGGTTTTCACTTGCCAAAACATAACTCTTAAACATATGAAATGTCGTTGTAATCACTGATCTAGAGGCTTTCTTTTTAGATAAGTTAATTTCACATGTATAGAAAAAGTCTATAGGGTGATTAGCTTGTTGACTAGAACAGTCAGAGACTAAGCTGTCAGTAGGATTTTTGTCATGGGAAAGTCTATACAGGCTTTGTGCTTTTGGTGTAACGTGAGCAACATTTTCACCCCATCGAGTTTTCTCCCATAAATATTAGCTACCGATAGTCATAATACCTAGCTGACTACTGTATACAATTTAGCAACTCACTACTCCTCAATCATATGACTGTCAGCTGCTGAATGATCAGTATCACATGAGAGGCTGACCTGACTGAAGTTCATGTAGATGTACTCGCGGGCTTTCTGGTGCAGCTCGTTGCAGCCGATCTGTTCAGCGAAGTTAGCGATGCCGATGGCGTTGCTTGGGTCCAGCTGCTGCACCAGGAAATCGCAGCAGGCCTTCACCACGCTGTCGATCTGATACATCACGGCTCCGTTCATCACGTGGATGACGCACTTTTCTCCGACAGAGATACTTGCCGTGTAGGCAAACTCTATCAGGCGGCCCATGACCTGTCGATTTAAATGACACATCGTTGGCTGGTTAGCACTGTAACATCTTTTATATGTTAATTTGCTAATTCTAGCTCCGACAACACCACTGCAATCCTATTAAACCAATGTGCCATAAATGAGAACTAACTGGTAGATGAGAACTGGCAGAAGATCAATTTAGGGAGAAAACCGGGTTTGTGACTGATAGTCATGGTAATGTTATTCGGAGATTGAATGAAAAAAATGAACAAAGAAAGTGCTACCAGTTTTAATTGGACATCACTGGCTTGCAATGAGGCACAAAGGGAAAAAAACATGCTTAGAGAGACCTGGAGACAGACAGACAGATGATAAGAAATACTTTAGCTTTTCCCAGTTCAACAAACGGGTTCCAGTAGTCACAAGCAATTTGTATGTATATACATCTGGACACGTGCTATAGGAAGTGTTACCATATAAGGAATCAGGAAGCACAATGAGGGGGTTGCTTTATGGTCGCAGAAGCATGGGAAAGTTTACATCATATTACAAACCTTACAATAACTCTTGAGGAAATAAGCAACATTACCAATAGTCTATATTTATCTAATCTTAGAGGAACTTGTTTGTCCACAACATTGCACAAAATGACCTTGCACAAAGATCTTATAAAGTCTTTGTATCGCTGTGTTTAAACTTTTTTTACCTGCCAAAATGCGCATTCAAAGCCAGTCACAGACACATTTTAGGAAGAAAACACATGTAACGATGTTAGGTTATTTAAAACAACACTTTGTCTACTTAATAACTGCTTCTAAGTCATTCCGAATTGCCTCCATGTTGTGTTATTTACGCCTTAACATCGAGGCTAAATTACAAATCCCTCTATAGCCCCTAATCAAGGAAAGGTGTGTTAAACAAGTGAACGAACACCATATAAAGCACATTAGTTTTCATTTAAAGCTGTTTGCAATCGAACCCTTGGAAACTGGACGTTAATCGAGCTGATATTTTAAAGCAGAATAAGTGGAAATATAAGGGAAATCATATTTTACAGGATTTTACAGGACTGTCCATCACCTCCTTAGTTTATTCTCCTCATCTTTTGGCCACATGGTAAGAACTTAAAAGGGGTCAAAGTAGTTTTAAGTACACTGATTGCCATCAGCTCTGCTGGTTGCAGAGAGTTAGTTCCACCAGTTGCAGAAGGAAATGTGTTGGCGGAGCAAAAGAACTGGTTAACTAAGCAAACAAATCATAATCTGTTGATAATAAATGGTGTTTATGAAACTATTGTATAAAAGCAATATCACACTCGAGGTTGTGCCATCGTGCCTACAACTGCATCACAGCCGTGCTGATAAGTAGCACAACATGAACTCTCTTGACCCCTGTTTCGTGCGATATTGCTTAATTCTATAGCTTTTTTGATAACTCGTCCATATCAGATTGTACTATAAAAAATACCTCCCCCCCCCAAAAAAAAATACTGCAAAGTCAACAGCTTTAGTAACACCTTTTTGTAACTTTTAGACACAGCTCAAAGTTGCTCTGACACAAAGAGATTAGATCTAATCTTTTAAAAAAAGCACAGCTGGTGGTTAGACATCACATGCCATGACGATGACATTACATTACATACATGAAATGAAGTAGTATTTCCTGATATTTAGTGTGTAAAAATAATCTGTCTGGTCATCCTGGATTAACAGGTTGTACAAAAGTTTATTATGCTAATCTCAGTCCTGCTCAATCTGTCCAGGTCAATCAATCTAGTAAAACTCCCAAGAGAATCCCAGGCAAGTAAGGTTTGGCTAAATGAAAAGACACCAGGTGAACATGAATTAGTATGCGCAGCTTGCCAGTAAACCCAGTAAAGAAAATTAATGGCAGAATTAAAATTAAAAATTACATTTTGCCAAGTGCCAAATATAGGGTGTTCACTGCTAGTTATGTCTAGGCAGATACAGGAAAAAAAGAACGACTAATGGATTACACAAACCAAATAATCCAAATACAGGACATAAAAAATACGAGCTACAATTAACATCTGATACAAATGAGAAGTCAATTGTCAAGATTTGTGCTTCAGAATCCAAAAGTGGCAGGTTGGTGGTGATTTCATAAAAACTCACTTCTGAGACATGTAGTGGAAAACAATAGATTAGAAGAAAGTAGCAAGATTGTTGAACTGTAATCAAATTGTAACTTTTCTACTCAGTCAGTAAAGGCAGTACAACGCTAGTGTAGCATCTAACATGTAACTCAAACAAACGTATTTACACCCATTTGTGGGTTATATTACTTGACTAGAACTAATTGGCTTTTAGATATATAATATAGCTGGTATATAGCTACTATAAATTCTTTTCTGAATTTAAAAAAGCAAAACAACGTATGTGAATTGTGTATCTGCAGATTATATCATCTTGTTCCATCAAGAAATATTCAATGTTTTATTTCCTTTTGTTCCAAACCATCAGGGTGGCTTCTTTCAGGACTGGTTGAGTTTTTCTGTTTTGCACAGCAGTAGTTTTTACAGGCATCTCACGTGGTGATACAGTAAGGAGTTTGACCACTATTCAATTAATTCTCATCAGTTTACACACCAATACAGCGACTGAAAAAGTAAAGGGATTTATTGGAGAGAAATATTTACTGCAAGGTTTCGGCTGAACACAAGGACAAAAATATTTTTAGGGCCTGATGAGGAACTCAATGTCTCAGGGGTTTGAGAGGGGACCAAACATTTTATGAGGCGAAATGGAGAGTAAACAGTTTAGGGTCTTGAGAGGGGACCAAATATTTGAGGATAGGAAAGGGGACCAAACATTTATGAGGCAGAATGGGATCCAAACAGTTTAGGGTGTTGAGAGGTGACCAAACATTTGAGGGTCTTGATAAAGGACAAGATATTTTTGGGATTTAAGGGGGGGAACAAAAATTTCATGAAGCAGAGTAAACAGTTTAGGGTTTTTGAGAGGGGACCAAAAATGTAAGGGTCTTGAGAGGGGACCAAGGGTTAGGGTTTTTTAGAGGGCACCAAACATTTTAGGAGGCAGAGGCTTTACCAAGCATTTTCTGGGTTTAAAAGATAACCAAACATTAAATGAATTTAGAAGGGCACCAAACATTTTAAGGAAATGAGCGCAAACCAAACATGTTGGGGACCTGAAAGGTGAACAAGCATTGTAGAGGCCTAAGGTGAACAAAGAGAGCTTGTTTGGATATGGTGTAGCTCTAGGGCTATTCATTCGGTTTGTAGCATTTTAAGACTATGTGCTCATGAATCTGTATACAAATAACAAAAAAACAATCTAAACTATAAAGAAACTGACAAACCATAAATTATATTCCATGGCAACATTTCTAAAAAGGTGCTCATACATTTACTCACCTTTGGGTGGATCCCCTCGATGGGCACCACCTCCATGCCACACTCCTTCAGACCATTGGTAAACATGGCACGGAAGACAGGGGAGGAGGATGCCAGTACCACCTTATGTGCCACGAAGTCCACAGCCTCCAGGTCATTGTATTTTACCCGCAGTGTGACGTCACAGAGTTGGCGCTCAAGCCGCAGCTCATTCATGATGGTGAAGGCAGCGGCCGTGTGGCTCTCAAGCGTGTAGCTGAACACGCGATGGCCATTGCGTGTGGACGGGGTCACCTCGGCCTTGCACTCCGTCATCCCTGACGCCGCGTACATGCTCAGCGGCGCCCACGGCTCAGCGCCTTCATCCTCACTCGCCAGTGTGAGACCCGTGCAGAGCAACTGATGATTAGCGTTTACGAAGTCCTAGCCAAGTTATCTTTCTTTTAACAAAGGTGCAAGGAACATCAGGAAAATACTATTCCCTTTTAGTGCAATGGATTTCTCTACTTGGGCTAAAATGTCCACTTTACGGCGTGCTGTACGCACTATCAGGTACAAACATCAGTCTACAAACCACCTCCATGTCAACATGCAATTTATAATCCATTTTGAAGTTCCTGGAAACAAGGCCCGCCTTTATTAAAAAGACTGTGAAGCAGCTCACATCCTTCTGCTAAATATAAACATCATCCTGTTACATGAGACCCAATAGCGAGGAAAAATTACCTGGTAATGATCTCAGAAGGAAGGAATCTAAATTTGTGACTTAAGGTGTTGCAAACACAGTAATGGCCGCAATAGCAGAAACTTTGAAAGCTGGAGTAACAGGAATGTCAGTTCCAAGTAAATGGAGTTTAGCAGGCAAACAAGGGGCACATCTAAACTCTAGCTGCACTGGGACTACATCAACAAAGCTTTTCTGAAATGGCTTTTAAAACAAAGATTGTCAGATCAGAATGTGCCAACAACCCTTACTTCTAAAAGCTTGTTAAAAGCTCATTGCCTCGTAAAGATTTTCTCACTAGGGTAATAAAACCAGGCTGAGCCGATTTCAAATAAGTTTCTAAAAAGTGCACCACCACCCTCTTCAAGGTAAAACACAGCTGATCACTCTGGAACAGAATGGCTTAGAAAGGATGGTTGGGTTAATCCATCTTCATTAATTGCTTTCCCCGAATACCTAAAGAACAAAACAAAAGAAACAACAAAAAAATAAAAACAGAATCAGAAAAGAACTAAAAACTTCATCACATCAACAGGAACATTCCCAGCTTTCTTAAAAACCACTTCTTTCATCCACCTCCAGGATTCACATTAATATTACCAATGCCACACCTACCTGGATGAGTTTAAGTCAAATACTCATGCAAGTAAAGCTCCACTAATCTCGGTTAGGAACACACTGCCTGTTTACTCGCCGTGCGAGAGTGAAACTGAGACGGAGCTGCTATTTAGGACAGGTGACTTTAAGCAGTGCCTCGAGTCATGATGTCAGTGTGACTGCTGCGTTCCTTTGAGTCATATGACCTCTCAGCTGAATTGTGGCCTATTGAAAGAATTGGAGCGAGTCTCAAATCAACCGCTTGGTGAAAAAAATATATAAACATATAAACATATAAACCTGAGCTGTATGATTATTAATATATATATATATAATTGCTTTAAAAAACTGTAAACTATTAAAGGTGCTATTTAGTATTTCGAGATATTTATCTAACAGCACCTAATGGCAAAAAATTTTCACCCCACATAAAACTGACTGTGTGATATTACCTGTAATGAACTGCAGCCGTCTGAGATTAAATAACTGCAAAGTTCGATACTGCAACACTATATTTAATTGGATATATAAAACCAGTTGGTTGTTATTTGTGTATCAAGGCGAAGATTCAATATCTACTGGTGACATGGAGGGCTGGGCCCTAAAAACAGTAGTAATAATAAAAACAGTATTAATAATATTTCTCAGAATACACTTAATCTCCTTAAGTTAAATCCTTTTTTTTTTTTTCACAGCATGGTCAGAAACGTAACGGATGGGACTAAAACATGGTAGCAGTAGTGATGCAATAACATAAGGCAAGCTAGTCAGTTATTTATGTGCATTAATACAGGCTAAGGAAAATAAACAAATAACTGCTGAAGCACATTTAAAAATATAATGCAAGTCTAATTAGAGTTTTTGTTTTCCCTCTCGACGTGATGTGACATGACGTGTATTGTGCTAGCAGAAGTGTTACATAATGCGCTTCCACTGTGGTGTATTTTGCTCAGCTTTACCACATAATGTTTTCACATAATGTCAATGTGCCTAGTAAAACCTGTTCGGCTAGACTAAGAGTCAAGCGTGTACCGCAGCATGTGGTGGGATTTTGAAAGAGTAGATTGTGTGAGTAATGACAGCGTCAAGGCACTGCTGTGAAGTGTATCAAATCTAAACATGCACACCGAATGCTAGGTAAACATCAATAAAGCCTAGGTTATTTGGTCTCTTTCTGGTTGTTGGAACTCCTCGCTGTCCGTTAGCTACCAATAATAAATCAAATAACAGAAACTTGGAATTTGCTCATCATAAGTATATGGGTTAGTAATTTCTTCTGCCAATTACTCATTTCCGTCCTGTAGACGACACTAGCTGTGGAGAATGGAGACTGATGATTTGATTAAATTCAATTAATTTCTGTTTTTTCTCAAGCAGCTATATTTCTTATAGGTTTAAAAGTTTTCAAACAAATTGCAAATTTTTTTTGAGCTTCTGACGCACCTTCCAATTTTGTACCAACCGCCCATAATCCCAAAAAAAGAAGAAGAAGAAGAAAAAGAAAACGAGGAAGCAATACTCATGAAATACTCCATAAAAATTCATGGAAAATGACCAATGGAAGCAACTTGTATTTTCTGCAAAAGCTGTGATATATTTTTAAGGAAATCCTCCATTTTTAAACATTTATAACATTTGTAAGTTTACCTAAATGCTTTAAATATTTACTTCTTAATCAAAAAAACTGACCTATTGATTCAAAGTATTGCGCAAGTGATGAGGTCAACCAGCTTAATACGACATCACCAGCAATCAATTTGAGACACAGATGATTTCCTGTATAGGCTATCGTGAGAAGGTTAGATGCAAACGCAATGCAAAGCAGCTCTGCCTATTAAAGCAAACACTGGACTAATGAATTGAATTTTGCGAAACGTTTCATTTTCATTTGAGCTTGAGACTAAACTGAGTTTGTTTAGAACGCACATACTCCGAGAAAGCAAACTTACTCAGCGGAAATTAGTTCTGCTGACAACTTTGACCATTTAAAATATGCTGAAATAGTTTTTGCTTTAAACTATAAACTGAAACAATAGCCCCCCCAATTTCTAATGAAAAGGAGCCAAATATCTGTTTCCCACAACTTTCGCCGCATTAATCATTTAAGCACGCCGCGTCTCAGGATGCACTTGCACTGCTTGTCGTGTTGTTACCTGATATTGCGTGACTTTCGACTGGGTGCTTATTCTACCTCAACCTGTGGCAGGAGTAATACATCAAGGAACAGATTAGCGTATAATGTCATTCTTTCTGGAGCAAATTTTGACGAGATGGTCATATTGCAACTGGACCTTAACCTTATAACCCTTGTACTGAGTTGCTGGTGTATGTTTTACTTCATCAAAAGCAGAATACACAGTCAGCAAATGTGATCTTGTTGGGGGTTGGGGGGGGGTGGAAGTTGCAAATTAATGCTTTTGGCAAAATGCCTGCAGCAGTGACTCAACAGACACGAAGATGACTTAAATAAAGTGGGAGGAAGTAAGTAAAGAGAACGCTCTGTCCAATGAGTGAAACGAAATAAATAACAGCCAGTTGCAAACTTAAAGCCCATAATTGCTATGTGTATATAAAAAAATTACACATTTACTTGCTGCATATTAATAATTATGTGAACTCCGTGCTGAAACTACAAACAAAGTAACACAAGTTTGTTGCGTTAGAAACAAAATTAAAGTTAAATCAGCACAGGGTCTAAACAAGTTAAATATTAACTTATAGCACTAAACCTAGGATAAACAGTGACAGCTCACCACTAAAAAGTTGGATAAAAATAGTAAGTAGAAGTAAAGACATTTTTAACCCTAAGATTTTCATTAACTAAAGACGCATTGAAGCGGTGCAGTGTTAAATGCAGATTTAAAAAAAATTATATCGTGTAAAGAGAGCATTTTGTTAAAATGTGAGTTAATTTTTGCTCGTTAAAGTGTTTAGTCATTGGATCCTTATTAAAACCTTATTATCCTTATTACACAACATAAAGCAGAGTACCATGATTTATGTAATGTCAGAGCTACCCTCAGGGTGCCCACATCAAAAGAAGAATGTTACACTTGGAAACGGTTACTTTTATTTTGTTGATTAGAACCTGAGAGCATTACTTGATGGGAATATTTGTCCATCAAAATATGCTACCCCTAAATTCCCCAATAAAAATACGCTATTATAATGGAACAAAACATGCTGCACTTACTGTCCTAGTGCATTTATTCCATTCGCCTGGGGAATTTTTTCAAAAGGGTAGTGCGAATCTATTCATTCACGCTACAAAAACATCTTCTGAGAAGGAGGCATAATTTGGCAGAACAAGCAAACACATAAGGACAGAGTGATGTGATGACAGAACAGAGTTAAGATCCAAGAGGAAGACTTTCCGAGGGGGAATTAAAAAACAAACAAACAAACAAAAGAATAGAAAACACTGACACTGGAGACTCCTTCCATGAATGTGAAATAAGACCTCTCTGCGCGCGCACACACACACAAAGTAATATCGAATCATATTGTCAATCTTTTTATTCGTTCCTTATTAGATTTAAGTTAGGTAGAGCGTCCGCCTGTCTGAGCTGTTGCTATGGAAACAATAAAAAGCACATTTATATGAATCTAAACCCGTAAGATGAATCATAAGACACTCTAAACCAATAAGAAGCAAAAATTCAGTTACGTTAGAAAAACAGCAATAATCAATGCATCACCATGCATGCACAGCAACAAGAAGTGATGTGAACATCTAAGTGTAAAGAAGCAAACCACTGCAATCTGCGTGTAAATAATCTTATAGCATGATGCATTATTCTTGCTCCAAACTGCTGGCTGTTTCATGCTCTCCCCCAACAAATCCGGGTTCAAGAAAAACACACTGCAAAAAATAAATAAATAAACATCCAGCAGCTTTCTTCTTCTTCGTCTTCTTCTTCTTCTACAGTCAGGGTGAAAATCTCATCCCTCGCCAAGTACACCGATAGACGTGATAAAGAAAATGCATGCATAATAACAATACACAAACACACACACACCCACCCACGCAAAAGTGTTAGGGATAAGCTGTACTCACAAAGCCTCCTTTTCAAAGTGACATGGTTGAATTCTTGCATTGCTGTCCCAACTCCAACTGAGAACGACAGAAAGCGATAAAGTCACCATGACTAAGCATTGCTTTCCGAAGCGCCAAAATAAAAGCTGGGTTGCGTCCCAAATATTTGCCTCCTCCCTACACGGGCTCGCTTCTTTATCGCTCAATACGTTAAAACCCTCAACCTCGCTGTAGACCCATTAATCACCAAATCTTAATTCAGAAAATGTAATGGTTAATACTTTCTAAACACGTTTTGTGGCCCGTATGTCCAGTATTTTGACACACTATTTAGTACGCGATGAGCATTTTTAGAGCTAGGCCTGAAAAAAAATGGCGGCGGATGATGTCATTGAACATGGCGGCGCACAGGGAGAAGTATAACCGCATTTGATAAACAACACGCATATAGACGAAATTGCTGCGCGAACAAAGCTGACATAAATGTATTAATTATAAAATAATTTATTATAGAACATCTAGAACATATAGAAAGCACGGATGCTCGTAGAAACCTTGGAGACCTAATTAGCAAAGAGAAGCAAATAAACACTTCCGCATTCTTAGTGGCAGGTAATGAGGACTTTTATACAAAAAAAAAAAAAAAACAACAACCAGGGATTCAGCACTTTCACTTTCTATAATAATAATAATAATAATAATAATAATAATTATTATTATTATTATTATGTAATTAATTAATTAATTAATTCATTCATTATTATTGTAATAAAACTGTTAAAGGAAGTAATCAGCTTATATTTATTCCAAAGAATTACAATGAATAAATGTCTTGTCGATGATTTAAATATTTATTTCGTTCAAACAAAATGTAGTTAACTATATCATACTATACGAGGGGATATCAAAAAGTTTATAGATTAGCTCTGTTTACAACCTCTGTTTTTTTTCCTGTATATCCTCCATTAGATTCTTTTGGCACACTGACTTATAAAGGTCGGGGCTTCCTGTGACTGTGCACACAGCCTTGTGCTGCCATCTGTTGGCATGTAAATTTTTTTTTTTTCACTTTTTGATACCACCATGTATTATACCAGTTATACTGTACCATGGTTAACACAGTCGCCTTGTTTTGTGGGTTTCCTCCGGGTAATTAGGGTTCCTCCCATAGTCCAAAAATGCAGATTGTTAATGTGCACATGCACATGCTAATTGGCCTTTCCAAATTGTCCGTAGTGTGTAAATTAGAGTGTGAGTATATGTGTATACATGTGTCCTGTGATGGATTGGCCCAGGGTGTACCCCACCTTGCGCCCCAAGTCTCCTGGAATAGGGTGCAAAATGAATCTTCAATACTTTCAGTTTGTTAACAAAAGTGTAACTATTATTTTTCTTCATCTAATTTATTATATATACACTACTCACAATAAGTTAGAGATATTGTTATTTACACGAGTGCTTTTCCTATTTGCTCTGAATTTGAATGAAATAAGTAAACATTTCCTTTGATATTACCGATAATGTGGGAAGAAACCCTATTTTCATTAGTTTAATATTTATTACCACAAAAATTTTGACAATAACAGGGATAGCCCCAAATAACAAAAATTGACAATGTCAGTAGCAGGTGTTTCCACCATTTGCCGCAATGACACCTTGACAGCGACAATCTCATGCTCCTCACTAGCCTCATGATGTTTTGAGGCAATGCGTTCCACTCATCCACAAGTGCAGTTCTGCTAGGTCACGTGGGGGTGGGGTACGATCATCCAGTCTCTGCTTCAACTGGTCCCAGACATGCTCTATGGAGTTTAGGTCAGGGGACCTTGATGGCCATACCATATGAGGCACTCCAACTTCCTGAAGTCGAGCTGTAACAATTCTGCCACAATGTGGTGGAGCATTATCATTCATAAACAGAAAGTTGGGGGTGTGCTGTCGGAATTGGGGGAGGATGATGGGTTCTATGATGTCTCTGAGGTAAAAACGTGCAGTGACTGAGCCACATACAATAACCAAATCCGTTTTGCGCTAACTTGTGATGCCTTCCCAGACTGTTGCATCTCTTTCACCAAAGCAAACCCTGGGGACCATGTTGACCTCAGCGTATCACTTACCTCACCTTCTCCAGCAACGCTGACGACAATCATTTGTCAAACAGGACGGTAGACCACTGCTGTATTGTCCAGGACACATGGTCTTGTGTCCACTGCAAATGTTCACGGCGGTGTCTTGGCATCAGTGGAGTCACCTGCAACGGTCGTCTGGCATTCAAGCCAAAGCGCACTTCAATTATTTGCACTTCTGGTAGATGGTAAACTGCATTTTGTTGCTGAGTACCTGTACTATGCAATGATGCTAAAGTTGTACCTACTTTATAAATGTAACTTTTATAAGCTGAAAAAGAGTCAAACATCTCTTTAATAAATTTTATTAAGCACTGTTCAACTCTTTAATCTCACTAGTCAGAATTGATGCACCTTTAAAAAATTTTTTTCCACATTGTCTTATTGTCAGGGATGTTGTGGGGTTGTAGATTGAGGCATAATTGCAGAGGTTGAGAATTAAGTTGTTTTAATAATATTTAAAGAAAACATAAACAAACAAACTATGACCCGGAACAAACTGAACATGAAACTATGATAACGAAATAGGAATTTTGGCAAAAGGCACAACACAGAAACACAGGTTATACAATACAGCAGTATAACAAAACAGAGGCAAGACAAAGGACTAACTAAACACACAACTACTTATACAGAAACTAATGAGCCTAGCTAATGTGCATTCTAGGATATGCAGTTCAAAACTAACAAAAACACAAGACACAAAAAGAGTCTCTGGGCACAAGGCCCCCTTTAGGGGTTATCCCTGATATAACACCCCCTCAAAATGCGCTGCTCTGGGGGAGAGACTCTTTTTGTGGGGCGAGCAAGACAGGATCCTTAAAGCCGGGCTGCGGCGAAAGAGCACTGGGTGATCGGCGAAGATGGGTGGAGGAGCAAGCAGTGGTTAAAGCAGTGGCTAGTCTGAGCCTCCGCTGAGGCTCTTTGGCTGGTCTGAACTTCCGCTGAGGCTCTCTGTCTGGTAAGGGCCTCCGCTGAGGCTCTCTGGCTCGTCTGGGCCTCTGATAAGGCCCTCTGGCTCGTTTGGGTCTCCGCTGAGGCTCTCTGGCTCGTCTGGGCCTCTGCTGAGGCTTATTGGAGCTGAAAAGAGGCCCAGGCTTGTGGAGGTCTCCGCCCTTCAAAAACACACAGACTGGGGTCCTCCTCACCCTGGTCACTGTCTCTCAAAGACCCCCTGGTCCGTAACTTTTGATTGGTGCAGGGAGCAACGTCACCTTAAGCTCCGTCATGCTGTGTCCTTAAGGGCATGCGTTGTATCGCGAAGTCTCGCCACAGCGTTACTGCCAGTTAGTGGGGTTGTAGACGAGGAATATTTGCAAAGGTTGAGACTGAAGTTGTTTTAATAATATACAGTAAAACCTCGGGTAGGGCGGTTTACAAGTGTTCCGCAAGACGAGCAAAGATTTTTAATAAATTCTGACTTGAAAAACGAGCAAGTCTTGGTTTACTAGTACCAAATATCAAGTATCACGCATGTTCTTATTTTATCACGTGATCACAACTGAACCAACAGTTTTTCTCTATCTTGCGCTGCAGAATTGTGGATAATCGTCTCCCCTGCTGGGTCTTACTGCGCTTCTAAGTATACTTGTATAACTGAAAAAACTGAACATAAAACTATGAATGAATAAACACAACTCAGAAATACAGGTTACACAATAGTACAGGCACAGGTACTGTGGAAAGCTTGGTTAACTTCCAAGCTTTCAAGCTTTAAATCATAACCATTGGGTTAATTTTACCCCAAACCCACATACCATGAGTATGTCGGTTCCAAAACACTGGCGAAAAGTAAGTTTAATCAAACTCCTACTGGTTACCCAGAGTTAATGTGCGAGCACGGTGCATACATAAAGACATTTTCAATGGATCACCGATTTCACAAGTCAAAATAGAAAATCAAAGTGAAAAAAGGGAGCGGCATAGTTCACAGAGGTTTTAATGCAAAAAATAATGGACAGAGTAAATGCGTGAGTGTATTAAATTGCAAATTTGACATCGCCTCCTCTTTTATTATGATACAAAATAATTAAATGCCCCCTTTACATCCTTTTGACTGTTAAATGATAGCATTTAAAAGCATTTACTTTTCCTGCCATTCATTTCTTTAGGTTAAAAAACCAATGTATATTGACTAGGAATTTATGGTTTAATTGACCGACATCCCCGCAAGGCATGCTGGTCGTCAGCCGCCTCCCCGCCCACGCCACACTGCCCCCACCCGAGCTGTGACCGTCCCGGGTCACCATGACGAACTTCGTTTCGGAGGAGTGGAGGCGGTCAGCACTGGCGTTGGGAAGGCCGGAGTCCTTTGGTGGGTGAGGGATGAGCGCGAACATTGTACTGAGGCGGCTCGGCCTCCACAGAGTTCGATGTTTCGTCGGCGTGCGGCTGGTAAGGCGCAAGACGGTCCCGGTGGAGCACAACTCGTGCCCGCCCCGCCAACCGCACATAGTAGATGACATCGGAGAGACAAGAAATTACCGTACAGGGGCCCACCCAGTGGGACATAAGCTTGGCCGAGAGCCCCCTCTTCCTTCCGGAGAAATACACTCCCATACTGTTACTGCTCTCCAGCAGCAAAATCTCGCCCCCAGCTGTGAGTGTCCATGCCCATTCGCCCCATAGGTGCCCCCACCCGAAAGTCTTGCAGCAGTGCCCGCGAGCGCTGGATGGGGCCCTTCTGCTTGGCGATGAGCGGATCACGGTTCAGCTGTGACACAGGCGAAGCGACTGCGGGTGACGCTCTGGGTGATGCAGTAACTGGGCTGCACGCTGGCTTGGACGACTGATTACCGCCGGAGAGCTTGGAGGCCTGCAGGGGGAGAATGTTCGGCGTCGAGGGTTCTACGTCGCCACGGCACTCCACTCGCTCACAGTACCGACCACGCGCTTTGCTGCTAGGCCGGCGAGGTAAAGCACCGGTGTTAGCCGCGTAGGTTTACCCCTCGGTTTGCTACCGGAAGTTCCGCACCACGGGTGTGTGCTACTAACCTTTTTCGGCTCTGGTATGGGTCCTAGCAACCTGGCTATCCCGAAGTTACCACGCAAAGTTCCGTTAGCCAAATTCAGCACCGCACCCCATCTCTCCAAAATGTCCAACCCCAAAATGTAGTCCTCCTCGACACTCCCCACTAAGAACTCGTGTGCATAAGTTTGACCACCCACCTGGACTTGCACAGTGCGACACGCCTGTACCTTCACGTAGCCCCCAGCAATGGTTTGGATGTTAAAGGCGGGATCAGGCCGTCCGCAAACACGCTTGCTTTGCCCCAGTAATCCACAGCGCAGCAGCGAAACAGTGAAGCCGGTGTCCACAAGCGCCCGCAGTAAGACGTCGTTCAGCACACAGTCGATGTAAATCCCAGCGTGGCTTCCCAAAGCGGAGCCACGGCGGTCGGAGTCCCCGGACACATAAGCGACGGGCTAGCTCTTCCCGCTTGTCGTGCTCGAATTCCGGATAGGCTCGCGGACCGCCAGCTCCTTGCACGCTGCCTCCTTACGTTCACCCGCGCTGAACCAGAAGTGGAGCAACTCCCGCACTTTTGCCCAGTCCTTCCGCTCATTGGTCCGGAGGTCTTCCAGCACCGTGAGAGAGCTATCCGGACAGCTGTTTCCGCCGGGGTCCAGACCGCGAAGTCGGCGGCTAGCTCTACTTGGGCGAGGAATGAGTCGGGTTCAACGGCGCCATTGTAGGAGGGAAGGCGCAGCTGCAGGTCGCCTCATCGGCTGACGGCGCACGGAGCTGTATCTTGCTCCAGCGCTTGCGCAGCGTCAGCCTCCGCCCCAAGATCCAGTGCCGGGACTTTCCTCTCGCCGCTCGCATTGGTTGCCGTGATGTGCTTGCGCTAGCTCCGTCGGGAAAGCGCTTCTTCTTTCCGAGTAGTCGCTCCGCTACTCGGCGGCCCGCTTGGATTTTTTTGAAAGATCCTGTGATGTGCGCTCCAACCCGTTACTCTCCATCCCATTTCTGACACCAATATAGCGTTTATAGCCACATTATATTAGAACATAAATTCATAGGTTTATTATTATTATTAAATATGAAATTACTATTATAATAAACCCTAGGCACGTGACAGCCGTCAAGATCTTTAATACAATTTCTTGTATAATGTTTATTTTGTGGCACATTTATTTTTGAGGGCTTTGTCATGAATATGCAAATAAACATTTATATATAATAAAAATAAATACTGTTTATGATAAAAAATTAGACGAAACTAATTTCATTATAAAATAAACAATATAAAAGTATACATGTTGTATATAAAAATATACATATACAGTACAACATATTTATTTTTATATTGCTTATTTTATTTTATTGTCTCATGTAATTTGTAAACCATTAACTGCTGAATTTATGTTCTAATACAATATTTGATACTGATTATGTTGGGGGGACAATCCATGGCGGGGGGTGGCATTTTAGCGCAAACAAGGACTGACTAAACACACGACTACTTATACAGAAACTAATGAGCCACCTCGGTTCAGGCGAGCACTCCCATTACCTGACCGAGGTGCATTCTGGGATATGCAGTTCAAAAGTAACAAAAACACAAAAAGAGTCTCTGGGCGCAAGGCGCCCTCTAGTGGTTATCCCTGACACTTATTAGCTTCAATCGAGTATAAAAAGAAGCTGGCAAGGGAAAGGAAAAACTATTTCTAGCTGCCGTAGTGTACAGTTTCATGTATCATTTGATATATTAAAACTAACTAAATATGATGTTCATTAATACATTTGAAAAATGTAATCTATGAAAACTTGTTATAGGGAAGAAATGACAGTTTAGCCCATGCAGTTATAAGAGAATAATTATTTCATTCCATCACTGATTATTTTAATATAATACTATGCCCTTAATTGTTTTATTTTTATAATATTGTAGGGAACATTTTGTTATTTAGGTAACTTTGAAGCTTGACAGAAAGATAATATATCTATTATGTCTATATATCATTTCTCTTTACATTTTACTGTACTGAAAACTCTACAACAACTCATTATTTGATGATTTACCATGTGAATTTAATTGTTTGTTAAAAATTATGCACTGATTTTAAATAGGTGGTTGTTTATAACTTTTTAAGCATTTGGGTGCTGAAGTCACAAGTTGTTAACATTTTGGTAGTGAGAGTTTCCCTAATTTTTCCATTATTAAGGGCTTCAGGTGCACAATTATATGGTGTGTGTGTTGCCATATTTTGCACTCTATAATGCACCACACATTCTCAGGCCTGTCTAGCACTTGTCCTCTGTGTTCAGCAGCCATGCATGTGTAACCGTGCAGAATGCAGTTTGGCACTGTCCTGCTGAAAAATACAGGAATGTCTATGAAAACATATATTTTTTTTTGCATTAATGGTGCCCTAACAGATATGCAATTAACTAGCACTTGTCACTGGCACACACCATACCATGACTGATGTTGGCTTTTGGCCCTGACCCTGATAACAGCTTTGATGATCCTTAACTTGCATTCGCAAATGCAGCAGGACCAAAGTGTTCCTGAGCTCACATCATGATATCCACTACTGACACACGACGGACCTCCTTTTCTTCAGACCTAGTTTTCGGCCCTGCTTGTTAAGCATTGAGATTTGACAGGTTTCTTTGATGAGATTGTGCATTGACATTGGGGAGGGTTATCTTGGAAGTATTGATTAATTTGCTGGTGCATCTATTAACAAATCAATGAACTTATGATATTACAACAGCATTACCTTGAGTGTGATATTACTTTTATACAACTGTTTTACAAACACCGTTTATTATCAGCAGATTATGATTTATTTTTCTATTTAACCAAAGAAATTTCTAATACCAAATTTGGTGAGAGATTAAGTAAATATATAAAAAATGGTATTGGTACAAATGGTACAAAAGATTGTTTCAGAATTTTCATAAAGTGTATAGAACCTAATAATAGCAATATGGTTTTATATATATATATATATATATATATATATATATATATATATATATATATATATATATATGGTTTTCATACAGGTACTATGTAGCCTAAAGTCAAGGAGAACTGACATTGGAGGTGGTTGCCAGTTCTGTAAATGTCACATAATAGGCTTATGTTTCTCCTTAAGTTCCCCCATTTATTTCTCCTTAAAATAGCCTCAGCTAACTAACTGTTGTAGGGTTATGTAGGGTGTAGAATCCCTTGTTCCACACATCAAGTTTTGGCTTTGTTTAGGGTTAACAATTATTAGATAGAATTATTAGCTGTGTTTTAAATAAGTGCTCTCTTCTATTGTAAACTCATAATATCATTAGTGCTTTGACAGTGGTGTGAATAACAACTTTTATTTTTACTTGAAAAGCTTTAGATGTTTATTTGGCCTCGAGCAGGATATATCTGGGCAGGTTATTATTTTTTATTTATTTATTATTTTTAATCAAGACTACTGTTTAGCAGTTTTTGATCAACAGTAGTACCTGTTTCTTTATCTGATCTCTGACTCATCTAATTTATGACCACATTTTGAAAAGCAAATAATGTTTTTGTATGACAGGATTCTGAAACACTTTCCCCATGGGAGCCAAGATATAGTTATTGTTGGAAACAATCAGCTGCAGTTTGCTATAAATGCCAGATGAGTGACTGATTATTAAGGAGGGCCAGCTTTTACAATAAATATAATAAATTCTCATTTTGTCAGGTAGACACATGCCCTTGTGAAACAAGTCACAATACAAGAGTAAAATGAAAAGACCTATCATAAGGTTGCATATCTCATATCCCAATATAACCAAAGTTCTTACTGGTGGAAACAGCATTTATTATGAAATATACTATGCAGTACATTTGTGTACCTGATATAGTATAGAATCTTTTAGCATTTGGCTTTTACCTATTTAGCAGTTACAGCTACTTTCATAAGGTACACCTCCTCTTTTTTTGTGTAAATATTGGAACGAACATATAACAACTATAAGGAATGTCTTTAACAGTTAGATGGAAATCCTTTTCAGTGAACAACTGCCTTATGTCTGGAGCCTATGGGCATGATCAAATGCACTTTTTTCTCTCTTAAAGTGCTTTTCCAGGCTTTAGCTGCAGCTGCCTTCAGCTGCTGCTTGTTTGTGGCTGTTTCTGCCTTCAGTTTTGTCTTCAATAAAAAGAAAAAGCATGCTCTATTTGGTTACGATCAGATGACTGACTTGGTCAGTCAAGAATATCCTCTATGTTGTATGTAACTGTATGTTTTAGGCCTTTACCCATTTGAAATATGAAGCAGCATCCTTTTAATTTTGCAGCATTTGGCTAAAGGTTAGCAGAGAGTATACACTTCCGAATTCATAGTAAAAATTTTCTTCTAATTTTTTCAGCTTTCAGGTCATCAACGGACACCAGTGACCCGGGTTTACTGGCAGCCTTACACGCTTTTGCCATAACTCTGCATCCGCCATGTTTGACAGGTGATGCAGTATGCTTTGGATCATGAGCTGTTCCTTTCGTTCTACATACTTTTCTTTTTCCGTCATTTTGGTACAAGTTGCAGTCCAAATAATCTGGCCAAGTCTTTGGGCAAAGTCTATTCTGGTCTTTTTGCTGTTGAGCGTTGCCACTGGTTTGTTTTTTGTTTAATTCAATTCAGACTGTAGGACTAGGTCCTATTAAAATAAAGCCAAAGTTCTTACTGATGGTTATAAAATGTATTATGAAATACTCTATATTCTTTCCTCATCTTTAAATATTACTGACATCAAATATTTCTTATAGCAGGGAGAGATGCTACTGTATATGTAAATATCCTTAACTAACAAACAAACAAAAGCAAATTTAATATTATTAAACACTTTACAATGTAGTTTAATGGTTGGGTATCCTATTAAGGGACAATAAACAATTTGCAAATAATAAATGTTTAAAATATTAGATCTAAGAGATAACAACACATTTAATAATAATAATAATAATAATAATAATAATAATAATATTCTAATATTGTTTCTTAAAGTCTCAAACTGTTATAGATTGCTTTCAAAATTGTAGAGATTGTTTAATGTGACATTTTCGCAGAGAACCGAAAACCAAATAAATTTCTAATTTTAATCCAAATTCGGCCAGAGATTAAGTAAATATATGAATAAATGTGTTCTAAGATTGTTCCAGAATTTTCATAAAGTGGATAGAACCTTAGCAATATGGTTATAATATCAGTTTTATTAGAACATGCTGTTTGGCAAGATTCCTTATTTTGCATGAATGGAACTGTCATTAATATCATCTACCTATATGTCATCTATCATTTTAAGCTATTGTTTTGAATGCAAATAAGTTCATAATCAACCCTTCCTTCTATCCTTTAGGGGTTGTGGTTTACAGCAGTGGGTTGTGTTATTTATGACTGACACACTTTTACAGTCTTTTTACAGTCTCTGGTGGGTTAAGATATGTAGGTCAATGCCTATACCAGACAATGCGTATACCAGATGTGCAGACAGAGTGGCTACACTTCCTCTAACATGCACCTTTTAAAGACAATTGTTTTTGCTGCTGTTGCATTTAAACAAACAGCAAATACAAACTCAATAGTAAACTTACTGTATTTCACATTTAGGTTAAATTTGCTTTGGTTGCAGAGGTTTGCAAGAAGAAAACATCAGTTCTGGTCACATTGTATTTATTCTTTTAGGCATAATGCAAAAAAGGCACATAATTTAAGATCATTTAGATAGTAAAAAATAAACATTCTCTACAATTATACATACAATAGACACCGTAACAACAAGACAACAGTACACATTGACTTATATCTTGAAGTTGAAGTGAAATACATTCAGCACACAAAGTGGTCATTTTGGTCATCAGTGACATTAAGAATATTTACATGTGCATGAATTATAAAGGTGTGGCAAGTATACTTTAAACATAGAATACTTAAAGAATTCATTCTTTAAGCTTTGAATGCTTTGTTGATCTGAATGCTAACTTGCACAGACTTTTAAGGCTTTTTTTGAGAAAAAGAAAAAGCCTGTATTATTGTTACAATCAGACCCTCCTGGATAAAGTCAATTTAGCTGAGTATAGCTTCTACACGACTGAAAGATCTCTGACTACTGAAATGCTGGACCTCGCAAAAATAATGCAATAACTTAAAAAAGTAAAAAAGTAATATTGTTATGCAAGGTTATTTACAAGTGCTTACAAAAGAAGGCTGTTTTCAACAAATCCCTTTAGCTTCGTTTTATAAGCTTCAATTTTCCACCGAATTTCCTGTATTTGGCTCAACTCATAAATCACACACCGCCTACTGCCTACCTGCTGACTTTTCTCTTTGTATAAAGTAGGTCTTTTCAATCGAGTTATGCAAACTTTCGAAACCTCGATACAGATTTAAAGCCACAGTGTGTGTACAGTATAGCAGTCACATTTTATGATGATCATGTTAATAATTCAGGTCACTCGTTATGTGCCATCTTCAGGTGATTACAATTCGCCGTTTGTTCTGATTTATAACCAACATCTGGCATACCTGATTGACAATTTAAGCACCACTTTTGATCCAGGACTCCATAGGTCTGATGCCAAGTTCATATTTTAGTCCCATAGGGAACACAATGTCTTTCTGTGAACTCGGGCATGCTCCAACTTTTTTGTCTTGGATTGACTGCAGATTCTCACGCGGTTTGTCTTTTGACTTCTATCAAAAGACCTACTGTAAGCAGGAAACTTATCAGAACTCCTGTTTTGCCTGTGACTGCTTGTCCTGGAAGCCCTGAAGTGTCTGTTTCATTCTCAAAGGGTGCTAGTAGCTTCAGGCAATCTCCGATGCATTGGAGCCATGTGCCAGCACCAGGTAATGCAATTCGTTTTCACAGTTTAACAGCTTTGATTTTTGGGGGGTTGATTCGAATCGGGGAGGATGTGCCATTCCCAGAGGAGATGGTGGTCTCGAAGCCACGATGAACAGCTGTTTCAGTTTTGCTTAGGCTGCACTCCAGGAAGGGTACTCCGATCTTCTTGACCTGACCATCTTCGTTAATCAGGCAGCGACGACAGAGCAGTTTAATAATGGCCTTGCGCATGTCCTTGCTTGTCAGCGTGTATATAATAGGGTTGATCAGCGAGTTGATCATGGCCACCCCAAGAAAGTAGTCTGCCTTGAACAAGATGGAACACTTACCAGTTTGGCATACAAAGTCCAGTAGTAAGAGCAGAAAGAGTGGCAGCCAACAGGCGATAAAAACCCCCAAGACGATGGTAACTGTCCTTAGAAGGGCCATGTACTTTTGTGAGCGACGTGCCAAGCCCTTGCGCCGTATGCTGCCCAACCTTTTTGTATTTCTCTTGACTGTGTGAAAGATGCGCCCGTATAGCACAACAATGGCTAGCAGGATGGCACTGAAGACACTGACGCAGAACAGGACATAGCTCTTGGCATAAAGTGGAAGCACAGTGGAGCAAATTTCTAGGTTACACATGCAATTCCAGCCTATGATGGGCAGCACACCGAGCAACACAGCCAGCGCCCAGCTGGCACCAATCAAGGCAAACATGCGGTTGCGTTTGGTGCCATGATATGGCTTCATCTTTACCATGGTGATGTGACGCTCAATGGCAATGGCCAAAAGGCTGATGACTGATGCGGCGAGTGTGATGAAGACCCCACCCTCCCTCAGAAACCAAAACAGAGGGGTCAAATTAAGAGTTTTGCTTCCTGACATGATAATATTGACCATGTATGTAAATCCGGCCAGCAGATCCGACAAAGTCAGGTTGCCTAGTAAGTAATACATGGGCAGGTGGAACTTCTTGTTCTTCCATATGGCCACTAGCACAATTGTGTTTTCCACAACAATAAGCAAGCAAATCAGAATGAATGCAATAGCTTCTGGTTTAAGGCCATCCTTGTATTTGTCCTGTTTTAGTTTTCCTATGTAATTATAGTGGTACAAAATGACACATTTGTTATGGTAATCAGCATAAAAGTTGGACGAACATGCAGAGTTTGAGGAAGTCCCATTCATTTTTTTTTGTTTTTGATAGAAAGTCTAAATCTTTCAGTTCTTAATTACTTCCCAAAAGTCCTTTGGCTGGGCATTCTTCTGAAGTTGCTCAAGGTCAAAGAGCTATTTTCTTTCCTTGATGTGTCCATTAGCCAACTTGGTATAATTTATTCCTTGTTTTCCAGTGACCTCATGTAGCATCCCACCACTATTTGCTCCACTAGAGGGCAGAAGAAAGCAACTCTGATCCCCAGTCTCTGCTTAAGCTTTCCAAAGCCCTGTAGAACCAAACAGAGCAAAAACACTATTACTGTGAATTCTTGAAGAATGTGTAATAAAAGCAATATGTTGGACATAATTTTTTTTTTTTTTTAGGTCAGTATAGATTCTTTTTTGTGATAAAGTTTTGTGATAAACATACAAATTTGGCTAGTACACTAAGACATTCCTGGGATATTACAGTCAAAATTGCATAATTATTTAATATAATGTTTACTTCCCTGTTCTGAAATGCAGTAAAAAAAAACAAAAACAAAAAAAAAAAACGCTAGCTTTAGTGCATACCAAAGAAATTAATAATTGATTCATTTGTTTTATCCTACATGTAATGTACACACATATGAAATAAGACAATGACTGTCTATTAAAAATATATTCTGTTAAATAATCTTACAACATAAATATGCTCCGGGACTTTTTAACATTCCAGCGCCTCAGTCAGACACATGGTAACATTTTAAGATCTCAGGTTACACTTGCTGAAGTTCACTACCTGGGACCCTGACGACGGAATGTGGGGCTGCCTAATGCATGGCATGTTAATCATTATTGTGATATTATCAGGCTTTCCTAAACATTTGGCGCATGCAAGTGCCGAAGAACTCTCTATTAAGTATAGGAAGTTGTGTTATGTACTTTATCGACACATTGGAAAACATTTTGTATAGGAAAATGGGTTTTTAAATGAATACAGAAGACTCCAAATGCAATTATTGGAATTATGATTGCAGTATTCCGTCGTTCTTATTGTATAGTGTAGATATCCAGACGTTGCTTTAATTTCAAATGCAGTTTGAACCTTTTTTCCTGGACTTTTTGGACTTGGAAAGACAACCAATCCAGCCAGAATAATACATAAAATAAATAGAAAATGCACCAATTTGCAATTTATTGCTCTGAAAATGTAAATGAAATGTATAAAATAGAAGATGTTTCTTACATTCCTAATTCTACACCTTCCCAACAATTAGGCGCATCAAGTAATTCATCGATTATTAACACATATAGTAAAAAATCCCCGAAACAAACCAAATTCATTGGTAATTGTTAGGCGCTGTAATCTGATATTCAGAAGTGCATCTGAATCTGACAGTGATGCAGAAAGAGCAACAGGTTTTACTTCTCTATGATACAAAACAAAACCATTACCACTTACATTTTTCCCACTGGTGTTAATATTTGTTCATAATGAAAAAGAGAAAAGTGTGAAACCTTACTCACCACAGTTAAGAGGGCTGGAGATGAATAGTATGGTGCAGCATGTGGGGAGTGAAACGCATTCTGATCAGAGTTGAGACACACGGGCAGGCCACATACTGAACAGGAGTGGGCTGGACTTGATCGTTTTCTCCTCCTGCTCTCTTTTCACCACACTCTTTCCAACCACTCTTTTCAATCTTTGCTTTCTGAGGTAGCTCCCCTCCCATTTTTGTGGTTTTGAACTGAATGAATTGAAGGAAAACAAGACCATCATTTGACTTGACATACTTTCAAAGGAAACCAGAACTTCCATTAAGCATGCAACCTATATTTTCTGTGAAGTTTTATTGCAGATCACAATAAAATGTTCTCGTTGTCAAGGGAAATTAAAAATACATGTGTTTGGTGTTTGAAGGTTGCTTTAGTTTTGCACTAGAGTGTCAATACTAATGTAGTGAAAAAGACTGTACAACATGGTTTTACATAAATACACTACCTGGCCAAAAAGTCACCATTTCAAAAGTGTCAAATTATTGGGCTACAGCAAGCATCGAGAACAACTAAGGAGATTTAAAATGACTGGAAATGGGTTAAGAACCCTTCAACACATTATCAAAACCTGGAAGGATAGTGCTGAACCGTGAACTTTGAAGAAGAAATGTGGTGGAAAAAAATCATGAATGGAGATTATTCACCCACACCTGGTTGCAGGGTAAAAAAAATCAACAGTGAAAAACCGAGCTATGTTTAATAATGAAATTAAGAGCATTTCCATGTGATGAGAATTTACGGGATATAATCTAGAACTCAGATTGTGAAAGACTGGTTCTGGGAGCACGAGGAATCATTGTCTCACAATCATTTTTTTTCACATATTCTTTTTGGCCAGACAGTGTAGTATATTGTAATGTTAAGTATGAAATCTGCACAGTTCTAAACTGATAGCCATAAATGTTTCTTTCTTTTTAGCCTTTTTAATCTCAAAGCCTCAGTACATACAGTAGGGTTGGTCATAGCTTCAGCACAATTCTGACCTTTTTTTTGAGAACGCTGACTTTAGTCAGAAGTTTGAGTTTAAAGTGAGAGTTCTAAAAAAAAGTATCACAGGCCCTCATATGGGCAAATTTTCATTGTGTACACTTTATATTTTACATAATTATAAAACATTAACTTGTTGAGCAACATTGTAAAACAATATAACATTAAAATGATTAGAATCCATAGATTTTCATAAACCTTTTAATGATATGTTTTTTACAGCTGTTATGACTGAATGATGTAGTGCTGGTATAATGTAATGCAATGATGTAATGATGTAATGCATGACGTCTATATGCAGAGAGCTGGAACCAAAGTAACAGACGCTACCATCAGTAACACACTGCGCCGCCAGGGATTTGAATTCTGCAGTGTCCCCCTGCTTAAGCCAGTACAATTCCACGCCTGTTTGAATTTTGCTAGAGAGCATTTGTATGATCCAGAAGAGAACTTCATGTTTGGAGGAGAAAGAATGCTGAGTTGCATCCAAAGAACACCATACCTACTGTGAAGCATGGGGGTGGAAACATCATGCTTTGGGGCTGTTTTTCTGCAAAGGGACCAGGATGACTGATCTGTGTAAAGGAAAGAATGATTAGGGCCATGTATCGTGAGATTTTTGAGAAATCTTTGGAGGGAGTTGAAAGTCCTTGTTACCCAGCAACAGCCCCAAACATCACTGCTCCAGAGGAGATCTGCATGGAGGACTGGGCCAAAATACCAGCAACAGTGTGTTATTTTCCTACATAATTTGCAAATACATTTAAAAAAAATCCTCCAATATGATTTTCCCCCTATTTTTTCTCTCATACTTGAGGTACACCTATAATGAAAATTACAGGCCTCACTCATCTTTTTAAGTGGGAGAACTTGCACAATTGGTGGCTGACTAAATACTTTTTGTTTCACTTGTGTGTATGAGTGTGTGTGTGTGTGTATATATATATATATATATATATATATATATATAGTGAACCCTAAGAGCTATACCCAGTTATGAAAGATAAACTTACTGTAAGTTCTAGACAATGATTTCTATTTTGCTGCAGCTTTTTTTTTTTGCTAATTATTAATGCATTTTTCATTCCCTACAAATGTGAAAATTTTTAATTAATATTAGAGCCTTTCAAAGTACTATTGAAAATAGATCATTTTTAAGTACCCTAGTAATAATTCTATTTAACTTTTAATTCGCTTTTCATTGTGGTGTCATCTGTATGCAGTAACCTTCTCTGTATAGTCAAGTTCAGACTCGTCGTCATGCTTTCTCTTTCTGTAAAACGCTTCTTTATAACGCCTCGGTAACACAGCAGTATTTCCCGTTAGGAAACCATATCCCTGTGAGAGCCATTTGGCATAACTAGTGCATACAAGCATTACAGGTTTACACACCTGTGTGTGTGTGTGTGTGTGTGTGTGTGTGTGTGTTGGAAGTGTGTCACTGTTGTTTGGTCTGGTCATTAAAATTCACATTATAGTGAAGTAAATGAGTATGTCTAACACAGGTCAACAGTTTTATCCAGTAAACGTTAAAGAGTCAATAGCCCTGCCTGTTTAATCAGTGTATTTGTTGTTCTGCATATTCGTTTGTGAATGCCTTAAAGGAAAGGATCACTCTTAAGTACAGTAGTTGCATATTAATCTTTATAATTAGCATGGGTTTAACAGTTGAGATAGAAGATATTTATTTTGTGCCTTAGGTCCGGGTTTAAATTTATTTTATAGACATGGTTTTTCTCACTTTGGGTAATGTTTCTCACAAGGCTGTGCTGACAGTGGCACCAGTGAGATTTATGCTGCATTCGACTTAAAGTTGTAACTTATTTTCTGTTCTCAGGACTAAGACAAAAAACAAAAGGAACGCGATGATCTTCTTTACATCCCTCGTTCAGTGAGGTCACATCACCATGGTTGCTTGCAGTGAACAAAGTAACACTTCTTACCTTATTATTCTTTATTACATGTACTGTATTTGCTTCAAACCAATTCAACATACAAACATAAAAAAAAAGAGACACACAGGCATTAATGTCCACCCCCCAACTCGCTAGGCGCCACCCCCCCAACATTTGTGGCTCGAACACCCAGAGGCAATGACGTAAATACAACTGACAAGGTAAGCTGAATTACCTTACATTAGCTCTGACATCATCACCAATTAGCCTAATCTGCATGTCTTTGGACTGCAAGAGGAACACTCAAACTCCATGCACGCAGACCGAAGGTGGGAATCAAACCTGGCAACAGTGATAACCATTAGGCCACTGTGCCACCTTTGGACACATACAGGTACAGTATTTTTTTGTTAATTTCTCCATTCATGTTTTATTTTTTAAACTTTTTATTAATCCCCCCAGACACACACACAAACTCTCTCTCTTTAAGGAGTGCCCTTAATTGTCTGTTAAAATGTTTACTTTAGAATTAATTTTTAATAAGTTCTTATTATGCTCCACCAATAAAGAGGGTATGGGTTATGACATGTTAATGCATAAACTAAAGGATGACACATCATGGTCACAACCTTTCGCAATCTTTATCCAGCCTTACTGGACAACTTCAGTCATGATCCAACATTGCTGCACTGATAGCAATAATCATTTTACGATTTTTCTATTCTATTTAAGTGTTTAAAGCGGTAATACCACATCCATCTTTTTTTTTTTTTGGATTATATTGTAGGGTTTTAGCTTCATGAAAAAAAAACCTGACTTGTATTATACATAAGATAACACTTTCCAGGAAAATCTGCCCCCATTGAAGATAAGAGAAACAACAATGACACTAAGCCTTGTTCTGAATAACGTTTGGAGACCTCCTGGCTGATCCTATAGTTACTGATCACTCTAGGATCAGCCAAGAGGTTTTGGTCTGACTTGTTCAAGGGTCCCTTACCAGTGACTGCTCAAAATACCAATTAACTATTAGAAACGTACTAATACCCTGTAATCCACAAAGGAGCAGAAAACAGAGATTATATCTGGCTCCTCTACTCTCACTAGACCTGTATTTGGTCTGGGGATTTCAGTGTTTGTTACAGAAGACACAGGGAATCTTGGAATTGTCAATGTTAAAGCAAATTTGCTTTGTGTAATGAGTCAGAAAAGCTTTAGCCAAAGCATATAGGGCATATATGCATCCTCATATAACACTGATAATATACACTATACAGACAAAGTATTTGGCCAAACCTACAAATACATGTATTTTATTATTTTTCCGCTCTTCTCTGAAGGCTGTCCATTATGCTCTTACAAGATAATTGTGTGTTTCTATGGGAATTCATGCACATTGATTCTGTAGAGCATTTATGAGGTCAGGCGCTGATGTTGGACAAGAAGGCCTAGCTCACAATCTCCATTCCAGTTCATCCCAAAGGTACAGTAATAGATGGGTTAAGGTCAGGGTTCTGTGCGGGCCAGTCAAGTTCCTCCACACTGAACTCATCAAACCATGTCTTTATAGTCCTTGCTTTGTGCACTGGGGTACAGTCATGTTGAAATAGAGGGACCTTCCACAAACTGTCCCATAAAATGTCTTCCGCAAAGTTGGAAGCATAGCATTGTCCAAGATGTCTTGGTATGCTGAAGTGTTAAGATCGCCCTTCAAGGGGCCTGATGGAAACGTCTAAATTCAGTAATTGACAGGTTTGGCCAAATACTTTTGAACCAAGGCTCTAAGGTGTGTTTTTTTTTATTTCATAAAGCCTGTTCGAAAGAAATTAATGCTAAATGCTAAGTCTTAAATAGAGGCTTTTCTTAGCATTTTTTCACCATGTCTGAAAGAAAAGTTGATATTTTTATGCTTTTTTAAGCTTCAATGTCATTCTAGTTGTACATTTTCTATATAAAAGACTGAATAGCCACCTGCAATCTAGCTAAAAGACATCAGGTATCAGCTAGTTTATAAGCTACAAGCTACTTCATACTGTGATTCCTAATTGCTTAACAACATAGACCTTTAGCTTATCTTGTAGAGAAGTTATAAAACAACAAAATGTAAACATAGTAAAAATATGCTTGTAAGAAGTCCTATATTCTTCAAAACCTCCTGGCTGGACATAGATAGATTATAAATGATTAGTGAAATTACCTGTTTTGTGCAATTCTAATGCATGGCATATGTTGTCTTAATACTTTTGGCCACCACTGTATCTAGCTGATTGCCTGACTGCCTAGCAACAGAGCTGTCACAGGGCTTTTTTTTTTTTTTTTTTTTTATAAATAAGTGACACATAATAACAATTATCACACTATAGACTATAAAAATGTACATATTCAAAACATTTTATTAATTTAAATTGTTTCTTTGCATCCCCATGCAATTTAAGGTTTGTGCAACATATCTGTTTCTTTTCAACATAAAAATGATGCATCATGTAGATAAAAAAAAAAAAAAAAAAAAAAAAAACAAAGTGTGTGACTTTCCTGGAAGGGATGAAATGTATATTGAATGTGTATTGTGAGTCCAACTTCCCATGTTAAAAGCAAAATTGTTCCATTTAGACACAATATTAGAGAAGTACACCATCAAGAGAAAGACCATTTTTTTAATGTTCTATTTAACATTTTTAAACTCTGGTGCATTCCCAATCCCCCTTCCTGGTTACAGAATGTCATTACTGCAGTGTCATTCTGTCTTTAAAGGACTGTGGTCTGGAGCAATAGCCTCATTAGGACATCGTTAAAGCCTAATATCCTGTGAGAAAGAGTAGTGCTAGCAGACATCAAAAAAACCAGAGAGGAAAGACTGCGTGTGTTTCTGGGGATGAGCGATTCAGCAGATGCTACAGGACAGAACAAACCTTTCTGCTCGGTCACCCAGTGAATGTCGTCATTTACTTTTTAGCTTTCATGTTTCATCTTTGTGGCCATCCATCAGAAGCTGTGAGAAAGTGGTTTTGCTAACAGTGCCTCACCTTATTTCTCCTATGTGACAAAAAGACTTCACCAGAAACCTTTTGTCTGAGCCAAGAAAACCAAACAAAGCATTTGGTTGTACTGACATGAAGTCGATTATTAATATTGACCTAAGAACTGAAGCAGCAACCAGATAAACGTAGATTGTTCAGCAAAACCAGTTGAACGTGATTTGTGTTGCTTTTAAAGGGCACCTTTGGCAAACAAACTATAAACCGCACCTGCAGAGTTTGTTCATATTAATTGTACTCATCTATAAAGTGATTTTTAACTTTTTAACTCCTGTTTGATGGATATATGTGAGAAAGAAATTACATTTCTTACAATTAACAATTTGCTTTTTTTTAATTTTTATTCATTATTTTTTTTAATATACCAAGGTACTCAGATCATTACCCTTTTCAGAAATTAACTCAAAAGTAAAAAAGCATTAAGAGACCCAACAGAATGCAAATTGTCCAGTTGAAAGACCTTGTCCGTGGCTGAGTGCCAAAACTATTACTGGCACCATTGTGCAAAAGGATTAACCAGAATCTGGCCATCATTCTTCTCCTCAATCCCATGTTGCTCATATCTGCGCAGCACCGACGTTTGGTTATAACAAATTCCCAAGCGATTAAGCTTGCTTAGTTTGTAATGAGATCTGCTCATAATTTAGATAATGACACTCCACTGATATTACAAATGACGTTATGTTATTTTCTGAAGAAATTTGGGAATTGTTAGTTTCTTAACTAAATTAAAACCCTGGTCAAGGGTTGTCGTATCTGTCTGGCCAGTGTTTTTGAAAGGCACCGATCATTGCGTACAGAAAACGTCATTTAGGAACATTAGCTATATTAGGAGATAAGACCCTGGTGAGCTTAAACTTTACAGAATGTGTTTTTTTAAATAATAAAATTCAGTGCAATTTGTGAACAGACTGAGTAGATAGTCTGAAAAGTACACTATGATATAACATGCTTTTGTATTCTAATATATATAGTACTATGTCTTTTGTATTGGCAATACAGTAATAAGGATGTTAAATAATAATAATAATAATAATAATAATAATAATAATAATAATAAAACAATTTTGTGACACCCAAGGTTGCATTATAATTACAAATGCACAAGTTCAGTACAAGGCTACAGTACTGTTCAAATGTCTTGAGCCACTTCTTATTTCTTTATATTTAGCTTTTTTTTTTGCCTTTCTTTTTGGTTTGTTTTTGGCCCTCATTTTCAGTCCGACCCTTGTACCTGAACCGTGTTAAAGGAATTTTTTTTTTGTTTGTTAAGCCTTACAGCTTAACAAACCAAAAGCATAAAAAAACATCTAACTTAAGGCATGATCCAGTGAAAAACATGTTCAGATGATGACAGATGATCAGGTCGGTGATTAGTATACTGGTGATGCTGAAATGAGGTTGATGTTGAAGTTGTTACATAAATAACCAAATTTAAAATTATGTCTTTAGGCATTTTTCAGCCAGTTCCCATTTATTTATTTAAATTAATCTATATAATTGTATTTCATTTATTATGAATAAATGAAGGGTGACTCACAGTACCGTTTGTCTCACACAACCTGTTTAACCGCAATGCCCCTCGGGCATAACACCAAGGGTGCGCTAATTTGGAGCTAACAGGAGGATAATACTAATAACTCAAATCACCCCACAAATAACAACTGGGGTAAGCAGAAAAGCACCTCAGGATACACACCACGTTAAACCTTGAGCTATACTGAGTACACCAGCAGACCTCTCACCCGCCTCAAAGCTTGATATATTGTTCGTCCTGAAAAGCTTTTCTGTTTAGCATGGTTGTAAAGAGCGGTTAGTTGAGTTTTACTGTAGCCTTCCTGTCAGCTCAAATCAGTCTGGCCATTCTTCTTGAACCGCTCTCTCTGCTTTTTTTCCTGACAGCCTTGAGATTTAAACGCACAACCTTCTGGCTACAAGGACAAAACCTTAAATACAGAGCTTCTTTTCAGTAAATTTGACCTCAGTCTACTGAGTTCACTTTTTCCTTTTGTATCAACGTTATAAATAGCCATGACATAAATGACTTCATACAGAGAGTATGTTCATTTATTTTCTCAAAGTCTCCCTTGTGGATAATAATTTTTTTCACCCCCAAACGTGATTATTATTCAAACACAGAACACTCCTTCTTCCCTGACCTCCTCAGCCTCTCACCTTCAGACTACACATTCTCACCCCCACCCCACCCCCACACACACCCACAATTCTTCCCTGCTGATAAGTATTCAGACTGTGTCACAGGGGCTGAGATAAACACCACATTCCTCAGTTGAATGTTACCACTTCGGATTATGTGCGTCACTCTCATTCTGCTTCTCTCTCTCCAGTCTGTCTGAAGTGGTGGCCTCATGTTTCGTGCACTGCTCTCTGCCATCCATTAGTTAGTGGACCAGAACCAGAATTGTTTTGCATGACCTAAGATGGTCTGATCATTATGACCTTTTTTTTCCTTTGAAGCGTTTGAAGCCATGCATGAATGGTTTATAAGGGTTTATTTTTCTACTCTGTGGTTTGGGGTGAACTCCCGAAAAAGAGAAACAGAAGAGGCAATGAAATGAGAGTGGAAGAAGGGGGCAACTTTACTGTACTTGCTAGTTTACTGAGAGAGAGCGAGGTAAAATAATCTCTTTTGTGGATACGAGAAGCATTTGTGAGCGCTGACTCATGAAAACGATCCCCATTCATCAGGAAACCAATGCTGGATTATCCTAATTATGGAGATAACACCCTACAGAGAGACACATTGACCCAGAGGGAAGACTTGGGTTAGGCTAAAGGTCATCCATCTTATTTAAAGTCAAACCCAACTATTATGACATATCTTTTTGTTATTTCTTCTTGCTGATCGTTTTTTTTTTTTTTTTTTTTCATTTTTACACTCTCCATCTTTCTGGCTTGAGATGAAGAATAATGAGCAATAAAAAGTCTGATTCTAGTCCATATAATAACTGTGGTGGTCATGTTTACAGAAGGACCTTAAAAAACCTCATCAAAGTAATGTTATTGAGCCAGAGATTATATAAAAGATATTAATATAGCGTATAGAGCCTTTCAGTGTAACAACAGCCTATCTAAAGCTATTGTTTTAAGGCCTGATTAAGGCTAACAAACTATTTAATAGTTATTGCTAACTTTATAGCATGGTTCTATAAAATATTTATTTTAATATCTAGCTACTGAAAAAATGTAAGTTAATTTAATTAAGTTAATTGTCTAACACTTGATATTTTACCCATGTCACATATAGTTATTCACATGAGTGATTTCGGCTAATGAAACAGTGTTTAAGAGGTCAGCGTGAACCAGCACAGCAGGGCGACTGCCACAATCACCACACCAACCCCCCCTTCCTGACATCTTTTACACTTAAAACTCAGTTTTTTTTTATAGAAGTTAACACTCTTGCAGTGTTCTCTGTGAAACAACACATTCTTAAAATATGCATTTACAACTCTGGAGACAAGCTGTGAGCTACGTATGTGCTAGCTATCACTCGCTAGACAATAGTTGAAACGGATGGGCCACTTTAGTAACGTCTACAATTGACACAGCTGATCCGAATAATGTTCTATATGTAAGGAATGTATTTGTGAACAATTTTGTTAACTAAACAAATGCACTTTTAATGAAATGAACACGTTTTATCGGCTGTATTTAAATGCTAGTAACATTAGCTGGCTAGCTAACTTAGCCATATGCTGTTGGGATTTCCATAGCTTGATTGCAGGTTGGTGTCACGGTGGCATAGTGGTTTACATTTACATTTACATTTAGGCATTTGGCAGACGCTCTTATCCAGAGCGACTTACAAAAAGTGCTTTAATGTTTACAACATTGGATACATACTTACACTGGGTTAACTAGGTTAATAACTAAGTACCATTAGTCCAACACATCTGAGTTTTTTTTTTTTTTTTTTTTGGGGGGGGGTTAGTCCAAATACTGGAGAAACAGATGCGTCTTGAGTCGTCGTTTAAAGATAGTCAAAGTCTCTGATGTACGGACATCTAGAGGAAGTTCATTCCACCACCTAGGTGCCAGAACAGAAAAGAGCCTGGATGAATGCCGCCCTCGATCCCTGAGAGATGGTGGGATGAGGCGAGCAGTGCTGGAGGATCGGAGGGAACGTGGTGCAGTTCGTGGTGTAATTAGCGCAGAGAGGTAAGTGGGTGCTGGGCCATTTTTAGCCTTGTAGGCAAGCATCAGTGTTTTGAATTTGATGCGGGCAGCTACAGGAAGCCAGTGCAGGGAGCGGAGGAGTGGGGTGGGCGGAGGAGTGGGGTGGGGTTTGAACTGTTGCCTTGCACTTCCAGAGAGTCAGAGTTTTTATTCCCGCTTCAGGTCTGTGTGCATGGAGATTGCATTGCTTGGTGGATTTCCCCCAGGTGCTTTGGTTTCCTGCAGATAAGGTGTAATTGGTGTTCTTAAATTGCCTGTGGTGTGTGAATGAGTGTGTGAGTATGTGTGTGTGTCTTGTGATGGATAGGCACCCAATCCAGGGTGTACCCCGTTGTGCCCTAAGTCTCCTGGGGTACAGCAGTCTTTACCCCCCCCCCCCCCGCCCCAAATAAAGTAGTTATATTTAACACAACAGACAGTTGATACTAAATAGTATTTATATTATTTATATCCAGCGCTTACATACTGTAAAAGCTCAAATGATCTGGCTGTTTGGTAGCAATAGCATGTCCTTTAACACTTGTCTGATAGATTAGGGCAATTCTGGTCGAGCGACCTCAGATGTTGCTGTAAATTCATCAGCGCAGCTTAAAGCAATGTTATCTACGTAATCTGTGTGGTTATTTGGTCTGTCCTATATACAGTACATTTGTATTGTACAACCGCTGTATACTGCTGTATATCGGTTTTACATAATTCTTTTATACACAGGTCCTCCCCTTAAATTCTGTATTTTTTACTTGCTGTATTCAGGTCCTGGAGGCTTCTTTATATGTATGAGTGGGCTCATGTTACTGGAATTTGGGTTCTCTTAGCTTCTTAAAGACTTTTTTTTAAATTATTTTTTTAAAATGAATGTGCGTATGTGGTATGGTAAGGCCAGCGCTATAGCAAACCACATCCTCTGTAATGAGAGCACATTTGACACTGTTATAAGGCATTGCATGAAATGTGACTGTTATTGTTGATTATGGTAATTATGAGTTGATTGCGTTGTTTTGCTGATTATACTGACACTGATAACACTGACATGACTGTGTAATGTCACAGTATGGCAGCAGCCTTAGAAGTTAAAAGCAGTTAGGAATATAATGTTAGGTGATAATTTATTAGGAAATATAAGATATAAAGGGCATGTTGCAATAGGAAAATAATTAACATATATTTATAACTACCATTAGATGTTGTTTATAGATTGTTATAATATAACATAGATAAGATATTATCTAAGCCTCAGTGGCTAACATTGTAGTACTATGGTATGCACTACTAAATACAGAGGTAGGTACTGTGTTACTTCAGTGGGTGCTCTGGTAGTACTATGGTGGTACTGCAATATGTTGGGTAGCACAGTGGCTACCAAATGTTTGTACATACTACATATTAGATTTGTAAATACTGTACTACTGGTATGAAATTGTATAGGCTGTACCATATTATTGTATGTAATTTTAAGAATTTCAACATACACTTTGGTATTTTATCAATGTTACATATATACACTGGTACCATACTATATAAATATTACCATTATGTAGGACATATTTTTAACATATTCTGGTACAACAGTAGATGATGGTACCATTGTACCAAATTAAACATATTATAGTGTGGTGCATGTAATATATCAACTAATACACCCTGACTGTATACCATACATCATGGTTAAATTTCTTATGTGTTCCTTGCTTCCTTCCTTCTTTCTTGAGTTCTTACATTTTCAGTCCTAAAGGTCTGCATACAGGACAAAAGATTGAAGTCAGATCTGATGGCTAAATCGAGACCAGATGAAAACTAATCTATAAATATTTGTTTGCATTGTTTAGCGCATATGACTACAATCACTTTATGGTCAAGCCATACCCTCTCGCTCCTTTACACACTTTGTTGTTCTCCCTGCAGCTGAAACTTTTATACAGCAGAATTTGTCAGTTATTTCAGCTGTTACACTGTGTCCTGAGCTTGCTGATAAGCGCTGTCATTCTGTTGGTCACTAAGGAGTGTGCATACTCCAATGCATGCGTCACAAAATGAGGAGTAGCAGTGTGTGTGTGTGTGTGTGTGTAGTAGGGTTGATATGTGCGCTAGCTGAGTCAGTGTATTGCAGATAGCACTTCGGGATAATTTGTTGTGGCCTGGAGACAATCATCATTCACTTGCATCATTTGCCGGCCGTCTCATGCCCTCTGGCATTCCTCTTTGCTGCGAATAAAATGGAAACACCAGTAATGAGCTAAATTAATGCCAGATATAGAGAGCATGCTTGGAACCTTCTGATTAAAGAGCTAATTTGTAAAGTCTGCAAAGAGAGATGTCTGGAGCTGATCCATTAAAACCTTAATCAGTTTGTCTTCCATTCTACATGGTTAAAATGTTTTACTTTGTATAAAAATTCATGAGGATGTAACAAAGTGTGAAATTTGTGCGATTTTTTTTCCTCATATGAAATGCATTTTTAAAAAAGTAATAAAAAAAGCTTAAAATTTAACCGAGTTAAATGACATACTTATGAATTCAGATAAATTTTTAAAATGTTGAACAACGTCTGAAAAGGAGCAGATATTAAAGTGGTGATTCATCCACAAATAAAACTGTAGCCGCCCACATCATTTCTACCATGCAGACGCTGAACATTTTCAAACTGATTTCTTAATACCAGTATGTGGGAGTGAAGATGAATCAGTGAAACAATGAAACAGTATGTCTGAAAGTTTTACAGATTATTTGAAGCAAATCCCAGCATCCTACATTAGACAGTCTGGATAAGTAGTTTGTATCTCAGTACTAAAAGAACAAAGAACACCTTCTGATCAGGTATGTATAAAAGAAACGTCCCTTTTTCAGGACTGTGTATTTCAACAATAATGTTGTAAAAATCCAAATAACTTTACAGATCTTCATTGTAAAGCATTTAAACAATGTTTTCCATGCATGTTTAATTAACCATAATCAATTAATTAACATGCACCTGTGGAATCGTCGTTAAGACCTTAACAGCTTACAGAAAGTAGGCGTTTAAGGTCTCAGTTCTAAAAACGCAAGACACTAAAGAGACTTGTCTATAGACTGTAAAAAACACCCAAAGAAAGATGCCCAGGGTCCCTGCTCATCTGCGTGAACGTGCATTAGGCATGCTGCAGGGAGGCATGAGGACTGCTGATGTGGCTAGGGCAATAAATCGCCATGTCCTCACTGTGAGACGCCTAAGACGGCGCTACAGGGAGACAGGAAGGACAGCTGATCATCCTCGCAGTGGAAGACCACGTGTAACAACACCCGCACAGGATCGGTACATCCGAATATCACACCTGCGTGACAGGTACAGGATGGCCACCACAACTGCCCGAGTCACACCAGGAACACACAATCCCTCCATCAGTGCTCAGACTGTCCGCAATAGGCAGTCCATGAGGAGGAGATGCACTGCAGTACTTCAAGCAGCTGGTGTGGCTGCCTGGTTATACTGACTGGTACTTTTGATTTTGAGCCTCCCTTCATTCAGGGACACATTGTGAAACATTTTATGTCTTATGGTGTTGACTCTTTTAGTGTTCATACAAATATTTACACATTAAATTTACTGAAAGTAAAAACAGTTGAAAGTCAGAGGACGTTTCTTTTTTTGCGGAGTATATATATATATATATATATATATATATATATATATATATATATATATATATATATACTACCGTTCAAAAGTTTGGGGTCACTTTCTAACTCCATGATCGTTCCTGATTTTTATTTCTTTCTACATTGTAAAGGAATGCTGAAGGTGTTCAAAAAACGCATTAATCTCCTTTAAACAGTTAATGGAGAGATGTTTCTGCTACTTCTGCTCTGTAAAGACTTCATAACGCCTCTAATCTGAGGTGCTGTTAATTAGTAATTTTTCAGGCTGAGAACTCTAAATGAACTTCTCGTCTAGACGCAGAGGTAGGTTTTGGTCTCGCCCTCCTGGAATGGCCTTGACGAGAGCCAGTTTCATTATGGTGCTTGATGGATTTTGCAAATGCACTTGACAATACTGTTCTTGCAAGAACTAACTGTTGTTTTTCTTGTTGTTATGTAATAACCTAATCCTATGTGTTATTTTATAGTTTTCAAATCCCCATTATTGTTGTAGAATGTAGAAAATAAATCACTAAACAAAGACAAAGAAATGTGCAAGTGACCCCAAACTTTTGAATGGTAGTGTACTGTATACACACACACATGTATATATATATACATATACTGTATATACAGGTATATACAGTATATCTATATATCAGATTTTAAACAATGAAAGAGTTTTTAACATCCACTATTCAAAGAACTGAACAATCCACCATGCATTTTAACTACAAAAAAAGTTTCATATTATAAACGTCACATCACTACTTGCCTAGCCCTATAATAATACAAAAGAAGATTCACAACACACTTTAATGTTGTTTTTTTAATTAATTTTTTTCCTGGCATCGGCAGGCAGAGGCTTGCCATTTCCATGCTTCACAAATCTTCATATATCTATGTTGTCAAACTTTTTGGATCGACTGGCTGGCACAAGAGGTTTGATCCGGCAAAATAATATGAATAACCCAAGCTGTTGAGAAGCCGTTATAGGAATAATTGAAACAAATTTTAAAGGTGCAGGTGGAGAGAGGTGTGTAAATGCTAGTCAATGGTGGGTAAACAATATTTTAGAAATTTAGAGATGCATAAATGCTGTTTATGTGCATTTAGCCTTAACAACAGCCCTGCTTCTGACTGATCTGATCAGTGACTTTAACACTGTTGCGGTAGAATCAAGCTTGAAGCTTATCTTTGAAAAACATTGACAGACTGTACAAATTTGGCGGCTTACGTCAGGACTGTTGCACTTCACTTAAAATATATACACAGAGTAGATATATGCTACAAGGTTCCTCCCCCCTTCTCCTTTCTACTCTATCTGTCTGTGCCAGTTCAAGTAATGTGAATGCCGTTATTGCTGCACAAACCAGTAAGTCTACAACACTAATAATGGCATTACATGCGTTTATCTGGCTGCATGATGAACATTTTATAAAAGCAGTTTTTTAATATTTCTATGATGCATGTTGGTCCATTAAATATAAATAAATAAATAAATAAATTCATTAATTAATTATGTCATACAGTGTCAATGACAACCTTTGCAAGTCTATTTATGATACGAAACAGTTTAATGTGTTTTTTTATCTATATAGTAGTTTTTATCTATACATGCAGTCACAATGCAAATATACAGAGGTTGGGAAATAAAACTGAAACACTGGCCAATTTAGTGTTGGAGGTTTCATGGCTAAATTTGACCAGCCTGGTGGCCAATTTTCATTGATTGCACATTCCACCAGTAAGAGCAGAGTGTGAAGGTTTAATTAGCAGAGTAATAGCACAGTTTTGCTTAAAATATTGCAATGCACACAACATTATGGGTGACAGATTAGAGTTCAAAAGAGGACAAATTGTTGGTACGCGTCTCGCTGGCGCATCTGTGACAAAGACAGCAAGTCTTTGTGATGTATCAAGAGCCATGGTATCCAAGAAGGATGAACCACATCCAACAGGATGTAAGAGGAAGCTAATTGAAAGCCAAACTTTGGTCATTTGTTACAATGCCAAACGTCAATGGTTTCAATGGTGCCAGCAGCGAAAATCTTGGGCTGTGGACAATGTTGTTATCTGATGAATCCATCTTCACTGCCTTTTCCACATCTTGTGTTGCATTGTGGAGAAGGCCCAAAGAAGCCTACCACCCAGACTGTTGCATGCTCAAAGTGAATCATGGCATTCCCTAGGCCCAATATTTGTGTTGGATGGAGGCCAAAGACTACCGAACCATTCTGGAGGACCATGTGCACCCAATGGTCTAAACATTGTATTCTTAAGGCGGTGCCGTGTATCAGGATGATAATGCACCAATACACACGACAAAACTGGCGACAGAGTGGTTTGATGAACATGAAAGTGAAGTAAAACATCTCCCATGGCCTGCACAGTCACCAGATCTAAACATTATTGAGCCACAGGAAATGTTTTTCTCCACCAGCATCATGTAGTGACCTGGCCAGAAGAATGACTCAAAATCCCTCTGGTCACTGTGCAGGACTTGGACGTGTCATTCCCAGGCGAATTAATGCTGTATTGGCCGCAAAAGGAGGCCCTACACCATATTAATGGATTATTGTGGTCTAAAACCAAGCATTTTAGATTTGTACTTTAAATCTAGGCTTACTTTTAAATACGCTCAGAAAACAGGACAGCATGTGACATTATGTCATAACATGCATTACTGAAACAACAACTTTCAACTTTTTACAACTAAAAGTTCTTCCAAGTATAATGGTAAAATTTGGCATATGTTTTTAAGTTCATTTCCCAGTACATTGACTCTGCTTGGTATTCACATCCATACTTTAAAACATCCCCGCCTTTTAAATACCTCTCCGTGAAACACACCATGGGGCATGTTTTGCCTACAGGAAAGTATAGTGTTAATCTTCTCTGCTAATCTCAACCGGTGGTGGAGCTTCTTATCTGGACTGGCCTGGGCACTCTTCTGAAACAATGCAAATCGAACCTGACTGATCTGATCAGGTGATTACTGTCATGAGTCAATACACTTGTGAGGGTTGAGCTGAACCTTAACCCTTTTGAATTTATTTGTTTAGACTTGGGAACAATAGTCTATTCAGTAGTCCTTTAAACACGAAAACAAGTCAAGTCATGAAAGTACTGTATAGCTGTATGCCAGGACCATGTCTGCTATTTCAGAGGCTTGATTTTTCACTATGTCTCTTTAGTTTAATTATGACCAATACTATTGGCATAAAAAGAGAACAAAATAATTTTATCCAATATCAATTCATATAGTTCACCCTATCCCGAACATGTGATGTCATCGAAAGATAATGCTTATCTCTTCAGTTTTACTTCAAATGCACAATTATTGAATAAAAAGATTCCTGTTACACCATAGCACATGGTAAACCTCCCATTTTAAAATCTGCATGGAATTTAAAGACAAAACAAAGATGGTTTTGTTCCAGTAAAGCTCTAACTCCTCCACAGGAGAAAAATGCACCCCAAAAGCGTACCAACTTAAACAACCCCAAGAAAGATCTAGTTACAGAAATGCATGATGTGGAGTTTAAGATCTGGCTGTTTGCAGCAGGTTTTCCATCTTGGCCAAATTTTTATAGTGTTTGAACTTCAAAAAGCTTTTCAACAGATCATAACTCCTGTATAATATTTCCGATAATGGCAAATCATAACACTTTTAAAATACTTTAAGTGCAAGATAAGAAGGATCATCGTTTACACATCTGAGTCCATCTGCCAAATATACAAAGTGTGAAGTTCGTGCTCTGAAAACAGGAAATACAAAGCGAGAAGCTGTTAGCCACATATACACGAGCTGCATACATAAAACACACATGCACATGTGCTACCTCCAGTTCCATTGTAGTCATGCAAAAAAGCAACCTTAAGCATGCATTTGCATTCTTCTGCATTACAATGGTCTGGCGGTTTGGGACTTTTTAAAAAATTCTTATATGTGCCACTGACCTAAAATAGTATGTGAGTATGTACTATATTTTATAGTCTAGCTGCCATGCACATATGCATTTAAATTTTACACTATTCCGCAACCGGATGAGCTCTCTTCCCAGTATGAACAAAATATTATTTTATTTCAGCAATGCTGCTTTTCTTTTTATAATTGCATGTGACTCTTGTAAAACTAAAGATATTGGACAAACCATCCAATCCTGGAACTGTTAATGTTAATGTAGATTTTGATTGTAGATGTAGATTCCTTTTTTTCCCATCTTTGACTGCTTGCATAAATTTATTAAAAACATCCATCTAGGGTGCCAACGGCAACACTAATCTACATCGCAACAACTGGTGTTCAATTATATAATTTAGTTTCCAGTAAACTTTAAACACTCGGACCAGCATTTCCAGGAAACAGGTAAACCACAGCAGGATAGACTAGCGCAGTAAAAAGTGTGAAAAACATTAGCGTGTTTAATGGCTTTGAGTTGAGTCAACTACAGTACCAGGTTGAGAAGAGTAAATTAGTTTGGTTGCCAAACAGTCTGTGTGCTTAAAGAACCTAAAGGATTTGAGTTATCAGTTGAACTTTAAAAGCAGAACAGTATCATCCATTAATCTGAGTAATCCATGATTAGAATGCATCCATCAAAGCACTGCTGTTTATCAGATTTCAGGTGTGGCGTTCAGACTCGCTTTATTATGTTTTCATTTCAGGGAGCCATTTCGATTGTCTGGAAGTAATTATTGTTCCAGTGTCCCATCTGCGGTGTGTGAACATTCTCAGAGAGGCCAAGCTGCTGTTTCCTTCAAGCGCATCACCACCCTGCAGTTTTCTGTCCCTGCCAAGCTGGATTCAGTTACTCTCCTCCCCCATCATTAACCCTCCGACTGGAACCAATCCCGTCTTTAAATACAGTATCATACCTTCATCTGGGCCCGTTAGATTTGTTCAGACGGTAAGAATGGGAAACAGCTGTCGACCTACAATTTGTCAGAGGAATGAGAATGTAATCGAGACTTCATTGAGACTTGCGGACTCCTACCCTTTTTCAGAGACTTGCAAGGAAGAATCCTGACCACAAATCTTAGGGTTCTGAAGTTGCTAGCCAAATGGCTTCATCAAACCTTGAGCCTGGAGGAGCCTAGCTTATTAAAAACATAGAACTTTATGCACAAAGCAAGTGAGATTAGCCAGTGTGATGGAAGACAGAGAGACAGCAATATGGTGGTAGCATCTCAGTTTCAGTTTCATACAGTGTTATGATTACCCTAAGAATCCCAGTATTACAAAATCAAGGCCTTTTTAAACCGCTGCTCCCAAAAAAAGGATAAATAGGAATTTGTAGGGATATGGTTTAGCAAAAAACGTACATTTCCTCTTAACTCAGTATATCCCCCCCCCGCCCCCAATCTGATTGATATGTAGTGTCTTTCTTGGCGTCTTGTTTTGTGCATCCTCTAGTGATTTCGGGTCTTGCCTTATGCAAAACTGCACATAAGTCACATTTGTATTGTTATCTTAGCTGCATGAAATGTAAGACAAATGTGTTAGAGTCCAACAAATAGGATGTTGTTTTTGCATTTCTTTTGTACAGGCAGGCCTCTACAAACTTGTTTGAAGCTAAATGTCTGTTTAGGAGCCTAACCGTGTCAACCCGTTGACCCCGCACACCCTAAAGTGTTCACTGTGTTTTTACAGTGTGACTCCCACAAGCCTGAAGGAGCCTAGGTTATTAAAAACATGGAACTTTAAGCAAAAATCGCAGTAAGATCAGTGTAACAGAAGACAGATACCAATATGGTGGTAGCGTCTCAGTATGATTGTCTTAAGATTTGCCCTATTGTAAAAAAAATAAGCCTCCTCCTTTTTAAACACAGAACATGGCTTTATTAACATTTTTTGGCCTCAACAAATACAGCCGAAAAAGGCTGGCAGAAAAATCCCAGGCAGATTTTTTTGCTCAAATGGCATCCCTTGTTTAAAATGAATAAGCACTCTCACACAAACTTTGAGTCACATTAGAGTCAGATTAAAGTAATTATAAATGCGAACTGTCAAGACATGCAAACCTGATCAAATCTGAAGTGGAATTAAGCAATATGACTTGTAATGTGAACGTATCCTTTATCAGTTGCATAACTATTCGACCCCCTAAGGACAATACTGGGTTAAACCAATTACAGCTGCAAGTCTTATGCCATACTGTATCTTTCTCTCAGCTGTGCACATCTGGATCCTGAAGTTGATCGACTAAGACATTCAAATTTTGGACATTTGCACTGGATCTCACCCCATATCCTTTATGTTAAAAACATTATCCAGGCTTCAAGAACATTTAAGATGCATAAATGTTTTAGTTAATATTTTAAAATGAAACACAGTATTTTGGGGTATTTCCATGTTCAGAACTGTCCGGTAATGCTATACTTCATTTGCTTTTTTTTTAGCCCATGTTATCCCACTGTGAATCTCTGGGGTTGTTTAAGGTGACTACCACCAAAATGGTAAAGCACAATTAATATAAGCAAATGCAAAATAGGCATATAATCCCCATATGCTAGCACATATTTAAAGTCACAGTAGCAAAACTGTTACATCATGAAAAATCGGTATAAATAAAGATAGGATTTGTGTGTACATTGGTCAGAAATCTTTATATTTCATACATTGGAGGACTCAAAACCAGTCTCAGAAAAATTCCTGTCCATATGTCTGTCCATCCAGATTTTGTCACAGTATCACGCAGAACTGGCTGGACAGAATTTTATAAAACTTTGGCAGTGCTTAGGTATTTGCCTGAAGCTAAACATGCACCATAAAATCTAAATGTTGAGTAGAAGTGATGTTATGAGCAGGTCCCAGATTGTCACAGCATAATTGTATTATTATTATTATTATTTTTACTAATTTAGCATTTTTTTTCTCAATGTGGGCGTGTCTTTATGTTCACTTAACAGAGCCAATTAACGTGATAGTGTACCGTGTATACGTAGCACCCACAAGATGTCTAAGTCCTCAAGCAAAAAAAAAATAAAGTGTGGACACAGCATGGCTTACTCCCAAAAAATCCGATATTTTTAGCTTTAATCTTTTATCTAATTTTATAAACAACTTATGCTAGTTTTATTTATGTTTCCTTAGTGGTTTATTTACATAGTGGGCATGAGTCCATGGTCATAAGGCTACAAGGCTACAAGGCTTAATAGCTAGTTGACCTACAGTAAATCAGTTACCTTTAATGGAGTAGTGTTAGAGTGGAGATCATGTTGTGTTCACGCTATTGGATGGATAGTCGATGTTAGTATTGGCATCCTGACTCAAGTGTGCAAAACTATTACATTTTTGTGTAAATGAAAATATTAGATTTTTTTCTTAATGAAGTTAAACTTCATTAAACTTTCACACAGTTCGAGAAAAAAAGGTTCATTTGTGTGGGAGTGTGGGAAAGACACATTGGCTTCCTTTTGCTCTGTTGTGATTCAAACATGTTTTCTCATTCTATCCTATTAGTCCCACCAATTTTTCCCTCCGGAGGTGTCTCTTTCTACAGTTGTTATTCGGAGAAATTGATTTCACAGCTGCAGGGAAAATGTTAAGGACACATTTTAAATAAAAAAACATGGTTTGTATGTTTTTATGACTTGGGTATTTCCAATGTATCTTTGTTTATAGTTTTGTTGTGATTTCAGCAACTATGTCATGTTTGGACTGTTATTTTAACTGTAACGAAAAAAGTAGTACAATACAAATTGTAAGGGAAAAGGGCAAACGTATGTAAACATGCTTGAGACTAAATGTCTGTTTAGGAGCCTATGCGTGTCAGCCCTTTGACCCTGCACACCCTAAAGCATTCATTGTGTTATTACAGTGTGACTCCCACAAGTATGTATGTTTGTGTCTGTCAGAAAAAATAGGTGGAAAGTGAAACGCAGCCAGGCTGGAGACCATGGATGAGACAGGGTCTGCGTTTCTGCTTCTAAGTGACTTATAATCACTGTTGTTGACAGAAGCCATGTTGTCAACTTGACAAAATACAACTATCCAATTCCCCTAGGGAGGTTACCGGGGCGACTACTTGTCTATATGCTCGTGCTCGATTTTGTGGCCATGTTCTCACGTACATCATAGATATATGCAGCATTATTTGCATCGTCCACCGCAGCAGAAGGTGAGTCACAAGTGCAGAGGCAAATAGTACAGCTGCAGAGTGCCATAATGAATCATTCGGAACAGCAAACCACATACAGCTTATTTGTGAAAAAGTGTGAGTGTGTCTATTAAGTATGCACATAGACTTGTTTAAGATACATCATGATGTATTTTATATATATAGTGATGCTTAAGCAATTATATGAAGAGATTCTATATACAGTAAATAAAGTTTTGGTCTGTACACTGGTCAGAACGGGCTCCTTCAGTAATATGATAAAGTTCTATAAAATATCTTTTATCTTATGATATCTGTATGTTTCATACACTGGAGAACCCCAAACCAGTCTTATTTTGTCTGTATCAATGTTTGTCTGTCCAGCCAGATTTTGTCACAGCTTCACGCAAAAACAGAAATAAATAAAATGTAGTGAATTTAATGATTTGGCAAGATGTAAACAAACATTCCTATATCCTCTGAGCAGCCCATTGATTGTAATAAAAGATGAAATGAAAATAGATTTAAAATCTTGCTGTGGACTTGGTACAGTTAGTACACTTTCCTAATATTTAACCACCAATCCAGTGGAAACCAATACCATATAATGTTGTTACACCAAACAAAATTTTGTGAAATTCCAGTAAAACGTGTACGTGGGCTTTAACCTAAAACAATAATATCACGGATTAAATTAAAACTGATCAACTTGTTTTTAGATTTAACCTTTTAACAAGGTTCTACAAACTATTTTGTTAATAAAATTAGTGTCATACATCTATAAAATTGAGCACACTAGATATGTTTTAGCTCAGATACAAAACTTGGGTAAGGTGTAATATTTTTAGGTGAGCTGTAAATCAAACTATTCATAAGGTTGTGAATCAAATTCCTTCTTTTAAGTGGAAAATAGCTGACTATTCTCTGTGGCTGCTTAAGACACCCTGATTACTTCTCTTAAACATTTCAAGAAACACCATCTGTGCCATATTGCCTCACACATGAGGACTTCAAGGTACTGTAATTAACACCCCGTCCCACACACACACACACTGAAACAAAGACGTCATAAGGAGTTGGTAGAGTGTAAAAATTGTTTTGACTAGAGCATAAGAGGACTTTTATTGCTGACGGCTATTGAGGCACATCTTATTAAAAAAAAATTTTTTTTTAATCTGTTGGTCTTCACATCTGGCTGGCCAAGCACACAAACACAGACACAATAATTTCAGAAGACCATGTTGCTTTTGAAACTTCCCCTGGCACACTTTAATGTCATTACCTCCAAGTTCCTCAGTTCCTACTTTGGAATCCCAATTACCAGACCAAATATGGCTGTTCTAAAGTCTGTTTGCTTTTGCAAGTGGGCTTTGATAAATCTAGAAAATTATTACCTCATTATCTTCTGCTGATGATTTATGAAGGAAAGGCAGTGATGAGATTTTGTGACTCCGGCTAATCTGTGACACATACCTGCTGTTCATTGCTTTAGTTTTAGTTAACCAAGCTGATTTATATCAGAAATATTTACATGTGCTCGTCGGGCAAATAGCTGCCAAAATCCGGAGGTTTTCTTTTCCATAAGGCTAGTGTCAACAATTCATCTAAAAACAAACGTGAGCAGAATGTGTTGTGGGATTTATAATGCTCTTAGAATCTAATCGTTTCTGCTTTTGCTTTTTCTTACAATGGCATGCATCCACAGTTGCTTGCTTGATTTTATTAAACATACTGAAGGGGTGGCCATTTTGGTAAGAGGTAAATTGTAGTAAATATTGAGAAGCAAGAGCTAGATAAAGGCGAATGACAGAACCCATCCAAGGAGTGGCTTCAGAAGGCCCTTTACAGGTGGCCCAGGACAGCCATTCCAACATCAGTCCCAATGCTTATGCTGCGATACAGCAGAGCAGAGCTCACTCTGGGGTTTTGTGGTTTAAGCATCAGGTTAAACTGGAACTGAGGATTGGAGATGGCTGGGAACATGGAAAATGGGCTGTGACAGACTTTGGAATAGGCGCTGGAATAAGATGTCATGGGTGTCATTCACAAGATTGATTGCAACTGGACTGGGCAAAGAAACTAGACAAGATTCTAGCATTGTAGCTGGGTTGGGATGTGGCATGGGCCCTGTGACATGGCTTTTTATGGTGTCTGGACCAGATCAGCTTGGTAGCTGGGCTGGAACATGGCATGGGTACTGGGTAGAAACTTTCGCACACTTAACCTTGATGTGGGGTTTACATTGGTGCTTTGCGTGCTTGACCATGGAGTGAGCAATTGGTTAGTACTTGGCACACTGGAACTTGGCATGGAAGCTGGGCAGAAACCTGACAGGAACCTTGGCATGAACTTGACTGGTCATGACATTTTAAAACTGGGAGGTGAGGCCAGTATATCATCTTTAAAACCAGTGGGTGGTGCCAGCATGAGGTCCTCCAAATCCAGCAGGAGACACCAGCACAACATTCCTGAAGCCCAGCAGTAAAACAGGCATGATGTTCTGAAAGCCTGGCATGGATGACAGCATTATATACTTAAATCAGGTTAGTGGTTCAAGCACTACATTCTCAGAAGTTGGTACAGACAAGATGTCTTTGACATCAGAAGTCGTAGCATGTCTCAGGCAGAACAAGTTGTAGCTTGGCCAGAATTGGGGGTGGCACAGCGTCAGGCAGAGCAAGGCTTGGCTGGGTCAAGATTTTCAGCGATATTCAAGAGCTAAGATTAATCAGAATTAATTTAGCCCTGGTTTATAAGGCCACCTCATCAACCTTTTTTCAGGATGATCCTTACAGTGTGGAAGTAGCTTGGAGCAGAGTTTCACTGTTAGCCTATTGCTTCACCCTTGACACTGTGGCACCCTGCACAGTTGCCTTGGCCACAGCATAGTTTGGAGATAAGCAGGTTGACCTTGCACAGTGTGCTGAACAGAGAGGGCCTTTTTGTTCAGAGCATGGTGTAGGGAGCCGTTTTGTTGTTCTTTCCTGGACACCCTGCCGCTCTGTGCAATTAGCCTTTTATTGTAGAGTGTAAGCCTGTCAGCAACACCCTGGACACCATGGAACCCTGTTCAGTCTGCCTTTTTGCTGGAGGCTGATTTAGGGAGTTGTCCAGCTAGTTTCTGGAGACCCTGATGCTCTGTGCAGCTGGCCTTTCATAGGTGCATGGTGTAGGGATCCACCTTGTTGGCCGCATATTTGACACTGATGCTCTGTGCATTAAGCTTTTTGTTCAAACAAGACTTAGCTTTATCATTTAGTGTATAAAAAAAAAACCATTGAGACAAACATCTTGTGATGATCCTAAAATGTTGATGCTGGCATATGGAAATACCTTATGCAACACAAGGTAATAAACTTAGGTGCTTATATAGACTTACATGACGTAGGGTGGTGTAGTGGTTAGCATCGTGGCCTTGTATCTCAAGGGTTAAGGGTTTGATTCGGGTCTGTGTGTAGAGTTTGCATGTTTTCCCCGTGCTTGGAGGGTTTCCTCTGGGTACTCTGGTTTCTTTCCACAGTCCAAAGACATGCAGATTAGGCTAATTGGCTATCCCAAATTGCCCATAGTGTGTGTGTGTCCTGCAACGGGTTGGAACCCTACCCAGGATGTACCCTAAGTCTCCTGGGATCGGCTCTAGGCCCCTCGCGACACTGCGCTGGATAAGCAGTATAGCAGTTGAATGAATTAATGAATGAATGAATAATGATGTAATGAGAAACAGCTGCCCTGAAAACTAGGAAGTAAACAAAATGTGAGAACAAAAACATAGCAACATAAAACTCAAAATAAATGTCCCAACGGAAATGAAGAGTGCCAGGAAAATCCGGAAGGCTGAGACACTTTAAGTCATAAATCATATTTAACTTGCAGTAACTCACACAATTACATGATTTGAAGCTGTTCATTCAAGGTTCAAATACATAAATCTAAAAAAGTTGAGCTCTAGTAGGAGACAAACTAATTAAACCTGATACCCAAATTCTTGCATAAATGCTCTGGTTAATGTTTTACGAATAAATGAATTTCTGTTTAGTTTGATGACAAACATCTTTTTAGATTCGAGGTGAGTGTGTGAAGATTTAGACATCCATAACCACTAACTGTAACCTTATGTTGCTGTTGCCTTTTTGATGTAATGGGGTACAATTGTGAGAAGGGAGAAATTGTGCAATTTTATTTCATCCGTTATTTCTTCCAGCATCTGGAGTGATTATACTTCCTGCCATGTCTAACTTGTTTCCTCCTTCAAAACACAGCAGCATAACAGGGTATCTCATTTCCATAACTAAAACACTTAAGCACCATCACTTTTAGCAGGCCCAGCCCATTAGCAACTTAATAGACACACAGGACTCACATACTACTCTGTTAATTAAATAGATAGATAGATAGATAGATAGAGTAGATAGATAGAAACTGTAATTTACATGCTTTGGATTAAGTTTAGCCTACACATACAAATGGTAGATAAAGATGCTGCATTTATTCCATATGATTTTTTTTTTTTTTTTTTTGTCTGAATCGAATTGATATAAATTATATGATAGGATTATTTTAAACCTTCAAACACACACTTAAAAAAACATCATTTGTTTTATCATTTTGTGCATTTGTGTGTGTGTGTATGCAAATATATGCACTTCCTTTCACAGCAAATGAGAATAATCACCTACTTAAATAAGAAGATTGCTATGTTATCAGTTTCCTGAGTAGTTGTTAGTCGTTCCTGTGTTTCTAAATGTATTGATAGTATTCATGATTACAGATGCTTTATCTTTTGCTCTCTTTCTCAGTGCCTTTTCTTTTTGCCTCTCTCATATCATCCATGTAAGTGCATACAATAATAAAACTCCAACTAGATAAATTTGTATAAATTAATAAAGTTGTATTAATTAATATTGTATTGTTGGTCCAACTTCTTATAGTGGTATTTGTTGAGACAACATGGAACATTGTGTACTTGAAAAAAAAAAAAAAAACATACTAAATAGACTAAAAAAATCGAGTTGAGTCAGCAATTTGCCTTCACTGAGATGCAATCATGTGATTTATAAGCATCAAGCTTCATGTCACCACACGGTACAAGAGTTAGCCAGCTAAACTTTTATAACTGTATCTATTTTTTCCCACTTTGCACTGACTTCTTTTTCTTTAAGCAATATGTAGCTTTAACGCATCATTAGAATTAAAAAAAAAAATACTACTTAAGCTGACTTAAATATTTCAATTACAAGTTGAGTCAACTTAAGATTTTGAACTTTCTACACATTGTGTCAGCAATATGAAATATTTAGTTTGGCCAGCAAATTTCTCTAAAAGTTGAGTAAACTTAAAAAAGCTGTGCAACTTGTTGAAGCAACTTTATTATTATTATTATTATTATTATTATTATTATTATTATTATTATTAATTCAATTACCCTCAGTGAGCTACCTTCAGCTAAAGTATGCAAATGCATGTGAAGAGATAAGCTTGATGAGGATCTAAAGCAATGATAGGATTGTTTAGCAACCCAAACTACTTTTTAAAAATAGATTTTTATCACTTTCATCACAGGATGAGAAATTGAAAGAAAACCCACTGACGCAGATGCGTTAAAGCTGGTCTGATAGCTTGTGATTATGTTCGTTTAGTTTTTCTTTGAATTTATTATCCGTCCCTAAATTTGATGTACTAAAAAGGATTCAGTGGCTCCTAGGGACTAAAAGCATAAAAATGTCAAAGCACAAACATTACAGAAATGCATTACAAAAGAAAGAAATCACATACAAAAGTCAAAGCACATAGGAGAAGTAAAATGCTGCAAAATTAAAAACACAAAAAAGTCAAAGGACATGGTTAGATGACTATGATTAAATTAACCGCAGCTACTATTTACTACGTGACTTTATTCTGTTTCTGTAATAACACACATCACAATAGTTCAAATGACTTCAAAACAAAGTACATTTTGTTCATATACAGTACTTTTTGGAAACATTAACTGACAACTTGTTCATTGGTACTTCCTGGTCTGTCTAGGTCAAATCGAGCTCATCACTCGGCCTACTGTCTTCCGCTGTAGCAAATCACTTTTGTGGCACTTTTTTCTTTTCACATGTGCTTTGGCTTTTTTTATATATTTTTGCATTTGCAGTGCATTTCTGTAATGTTTGTTTTTTCACTTTTCAGTAGCAAAGAAATAAAAAGGCAGTGCATGCATCCATGCTATTGTGTTAAATAGTTTACCTGAGTTCTTGAATTAATTAATGCTGTTTTGGCAAATTTGTGTTCTCATCTATAGGATACGCTACATAAATGAGACCATAACAAGCAACAGGTGAGTCTCCCCCTTTCTCTTTCTCTCTCTCTCTCTCTCTCGCTCCAGGACTTGCTTTTAAATTCCTTCCTGCTGTGTATGTTACAGGAGGAGCGCTGCTTGAGCATTATTTCCAGCTGTGTGTACATCATCAATATGCTTCTAAACATAAGTCATATGGAATGTTGATGAAGTACACATGTTCATTCACAACGACATAATAAAAGAAGGACTGGATGTCTAATTATCGCTCTCCAAAGCTCTTACAGGATTAGAACAGGTTTTGGAGGAATGTTACAATGCTGACTGTAAGTGCAGATATGATAAGCTCCACCTACAGACTTCCCCTGGTTTGTGACCATGTTCACGAAGCAAACAAACAAACAAACAAACACAAACATAACTACATATATACCATATATATATATATATATATATATATGTGTGTGGTGTATTTTTTCCTTATGTGCATAACTGCTCTTGAGAATTTCTGCAGTAATTATTAAACATAATTTTTTGCTACACACATCTGCAGATACCTGTGTGTGCATGGACATGCTCTAGATATTTTGTTTCAGGATCATCCAGAGAGATAACGCCTTGTAGATCTTTCCCAGCCTTTATTTATTTATTTTTATCTCTTCCTCTCTTCTGTGTGTGTGTGTGTGTGTGTGTGTGTGTGTCTGTATTTTTACATGTTTCTTTGTGGTTTATGCTTTAGCTGAGGCTCTCTAGGCTCCTACTATGCAATTTACTTCTCATAAATCCTAATCAGGCCGTAATGACGCCTGACAGTAGACGTCTGTTTGTTGTGGATTTTATTTAATTCTTCATTGCACTCGTTAGGGAATGTATTTCACTAAACTGTGTAAAAATTACTTACCATTTTAGCTTTAAAAGCTCAATGCATTAACTTCTCTTAGCAACGCTCAAAACAAAACTTCTTTTTTTTGTTGGCACAGTCAATCTGGAGCAAATCAAACTTAAATTAACATTTTGCTTATTTTATCCATGAGCTTTTATCCAATGTGATCAAATGAAAATTCCATATAATCATAAATCATACATCTTTGCATTTATGATAAAGTTCTGAGGCTTATGTAGGCAGGACAGCCACTAGAATAACATGTTGTATATTACATTTTTAAACACTTATCATTAAAGGTTTGTTTTTAAAAAGTCTTAATTTAAACTTGGAAAATATATTATCCTTTTATACAGTGTGTCATTAATTGTGGAAATATGTGAGATATTGAAAATCAATAAAAAGTTGTGGCAAGATGTGCCAGTCATGGCAACTGAACTTCCTTTTTGTTGGTTTGAAACATTTCGCCACTCATCTGAATATCTTCTACAGTCTTTCAAACCACCAAAAAGGAAATCCCGTTACCATGACTGAACTTCTAGCTATTCAGTTAAATACTAAATATTCAGTTCTTGCCAATAAAGGTGTAGCTAAGCAAATACTATTACTGAAAGGAGACAAAAGGACCCTTTTAATGCTTAAGCAGTAACCATTAGCCTTAGTTACACGTACACAGTGCTACTTTCATCTGGCTTTGAATTTGATATGGTTGAAAAAGCCCACATGGTGCTCAGTTCAGTGGTCATGAAACACTATGTTTTCATTGTCGACTTCTTTTTAAACACACCATGGTATGTTTATGCTAAGGGGTAAAAAAAAGCAATTTACATGAAATATCTAGGCAAATAGTATGTAAACTCTCTCTTTTCCTGGACTAGCCTTGTAGCTGTTCTCTGGTTCACTTAAATAAATTACATCACTGCATTTGCATGGATATGCCACAACAAAAAGGTTCAACAGAAGCCAGAATTGGGTCATGTTCAGATAACCAGAATCTCTGAAATATTACTGGTATTTGCTTTTGTACAATATTACTTGGTAAGCCTTTAGTTTGGCGCTATTGAGGCCCTTATTTAGGCAGTTTGTTTAATGGTAAACTGATAGCTATGACCCACTCTTAGCAGGATTAGGCTTGCAGGTCCTATTACTAATTTAAAATAAAAGGGAAAATTATGCAAATTGCGAAAAGTAAAATGTCATCCTCCTCGGAAAAGATAGAAATAAGTGCTTGGAAGTGGATTTTACTGAATTCTTTTAATAGATCTTATTCCTAGCTGTTAATAAAACCTCAAGATAAATGACATTTTAGGATAGAAAAATGTCAGTTAAGACATAACTGTCAAATTATTTTTACTATCAAAACATTTCCTTGTTCCACCGGTTCGAAGTCACCCCTCTGGTTTCTCTTGTCTAACCCCTGGCTGCTTTGCTCATCTTAATCCTGTACATCCATCCCCTTCATCCTGTTAATGGTGATCCCAGATATTACTTATTGAGGACACAAATGGAACCGAGACACAGACTTATAGCTGTTTACTCCATTGTTTACAATCAAAACGTTCTTTTCCCCCCTTCTTGCTATCTGAGTCTGCCTTTTATCATCTTTTCATCTCTCTGTCTGACTTCTTTTTTTCTCTGTCTCGCTTTCTGTCTCCTCTACGTTTACTTGCTTGACTATGCAAACACACCGTTACGTCAAACTGAACACCAACAGCGAAGATCTGACGGAAAGAAGACCCCCCCCTTCCTTTCCCCTAGTGCAGACGGCAGTAAAACCACAGTCAAAACACACACAAAACAGTTGGCTAGTCAGTTCACATTTAATTCCGAGTCAAATCAAGGCAGACAAACATATATTTATTTTACAATTTGAGAAAAATTGTACTACGCTCTGTGATCCTAAGCTTTAAGTCATTACGTATTTCTTTATCCAAGCCTTAGCCAGAGAATAATCGAAATAACCAAATGCCACACATGCATACACACAATGACCTAAAACATTCTTAAGAAATTAATCCACTGAAGAAAGACTGCAAGAGAAATAAAACCAAAAAAAGAAGAAGAAATGTTTCGGTTCAATGCACATTTATTATCATTAGGCAGATGTCCTTATCCAAGCTTACATTCATGTCATTAATACAATTGAACAGTTGAAGGTTAAGGGCGTATCTTAAGGGCCTAACAGTGTTAGCTTGGCAGTTCTGGGATTTGAACTCATGACCCTCTGATAAGTAGTCCAACATTTTAAATTCTTTTTAAGAGGCCATACAAGGTAGTGTATGATGAGATGATGCATGTATTTGGCAAATGGTTTTCCTAATTCTCCTAGGACCTGGCAACATACCACAAAAAAAGATTTTTTTACAGTGTGCCATTTTTTTAAAAAGAAAAATTAAGCCAAAAAGAAAAATACATGTGGGCAAAGTACCCCCATGATTCAATAGCTTGTAGATCCACCTTTTGCAGCAACTACTTAAAGTAATAATTTTCCATATGACTTTTTCAGGGTCTCACATAATTGTGGAGGAATTTTGGCCTATTCTTCTTTACAACATTGCTTCAATTCATTGGACAGTCACTTATACACAGCTCTCTTGAAATCCTGCCACCGCATTTCAGTTGGTTTGAGGTCTGGACTTTGACTAGAGCCATTCCAAAACTTTAATTTTTTTATCTTTCAGCCATTCTGATTGGTGTGTATCACATCATTGCCCTGTTGCATGATCCAATTTCAACCAAGCTTCAGCTGGCCTGACATTTGCTTCTAGAATATGCTGATATACTGTACAGAGGAGTTCATGGGTAACTCAATGACTACAAAATGCCCAGGTTCTGTGCCTGCAAATAAGCCCAAATAAGCACTGCTTCATCGCCGTGTTTGACAGATAATTTGAGACGTTTCAGCCAAAATGCTCTTTTGTTTTCGCCAAGCATGTCGCTGAACACTAAAACCAAACAACTCCACTTTGGTCTCATTTGTCCATAGGACATTGTTTCAAAAGTCTTGTGGTTTGTTCAGTTTGGTCATGCTTATGCGTTCTTTTAGGACAGAAGAGGTTTTTCCCTTCCAAACCAATGGCACTTGTTCAGTCTTCTTCTAATGGTGCTGTCATGGGCTTTAACACTTAACATGATCGGTGAGACCTGTAGGATTTGAGATGTAGCTCTTGGATTTTTAGTATATCTCTGAGCATTGCGCAGTAACCCTTTCCAGGTTGATTTGCAGCAACAATTGCTTCTTTAAGACCATTGATGTGTTTCTTCCTCTTGGCAATATGAGCATTCAACACACACTTGCTCCCAATGCTCAGGACCAGCAAAATGCCAAAAGGTCTAGAGTCTTGCACACTAGTATTTGTTTCCCACGTGTTTTTTTCTTTTGACTTTATTTTTAATACATAAATAATGACACTGTGAAAAAATGATATGTTGTTGTTCGTCTGAGATTGTATTTGCCTAAATCTAAGACCCGAAACGATCAGATTATATTTGTTATGTTTTCACACACAAAGAATAAAACAAAATACATATAATTGTCAGAGCTTTCCTTAAGTCCTGACTGGTCTAAGTCATTGCATAGATGCTTTATTTTTTAAATCCTAATAAAGATTAACTATCTTCATTGTTGTAACAAGCAATCTGCTCACCAGCAAATTGCTTACTGATCCTGATCGCATAATGATCTTTTATGGAACTAGTATTCCATTCTCAAACTAAAATGCATCCATTCTTTCAATTTATACGTTCTTTGTAAAAGAAGTTATTAAGAATCCGAAATTATTCACTTGACACTGTCCTTGGAGAACCCTTACGATGTTATGTAATATTAAAACAGAGGGGTTTTCGATGAGAAAATATTCCAAATAAAGTCCCTTTAGAAAGCAGAACTACTGTACGAGCCCTTGAACTACACTGTCTGGCCAAAAAAGGTCACCACCTGGTTACTGCAGTGATTAATATAGTGCAGCACCCAACAAATTATTTAACCCTAAATGATGCAGTGAATAGCTTCTCATTTCTTAAACAACCAGGTCAAAAGACATATTTGGTGGTTGTGGCAAAGATTTTGCTCTGTTTCTGATGTGCCAAGTTAATGTCCCGCATCAAGAAAAGGAAGCAACAAAGGAGATTTCTGAAGCTACTAAAATTGGGTTTTAAAAAGTATAAAAAGACTATAAAAAGTATTATTGAAACCTGAAAGGATAGTGTATGTGTTTTTAAAACTATCCCGAATAAGCGTGATGAGAGAACACTTAAGGGCTTAGTGAAATCAATTCATGAAAAAAACCCTGTAGATTTATGGATATATTTAATAGTGAAAGTAAGAATGACTTCACAGCAAAGAGAACTCCTCTGTATAGCCTAAAAAAAAAAACACTTATCAGTGAAGCTAATTGAAAAAAGCCTTTAAGTTGTTACAGTACGTAGCAAAAAAATTGACTTTGGAGCATTGGAAAAATGTTATATGGTCTGATCAATCCAGATTTACCCAGTTCCAGTGTGATAGACGCATCTGGATAAGAAATTACATTGATGAGGTAATGAACCCATCATGCCTAGTGCCTACTGTACAAGCCTGTGAGGGTCAGGTCTACGGGCAACTACAGGCAACTTGTGAATGCCAATTAACCTTATTTGCAGGTCTTTGGACTGTGGAAGGAAACCCATGAAGCACGGGGAGAACATGCAAACTCCATGCACACAGAGACTGAATTGAACCCAGACCCTGGGGTGCATATACCATCCCATATACATCACTGCACAATGAAATTCTTTCTTTGCACATCTGAGTGCAGAGTCAGTCAGGATATGGAGCCCCTGCTTAAGGGCCCAACAATGGCAGCATGGTGGATCTGGGGCTTGAACCGGCAACCTTTCAATAAGTAACTCAGTGCTTTAACCTTTAATTGCCCCTCATTGAGCTACCACTTTCCCATTGTAATGGTTTGGACAAGTAGATTAAAATGCCCTTACAGTATATGGAATGAAGACATTTAAAATGAAAATGAAAGAGTTCACCTGAACCAAAAAAGTAAATGACTATCAGTCTCTAATGAGCAATCATTCCTTAGTATATGGTTTGTATTACATTAAACTGTAAATGATGACAGCTTCAAGGTACGGGCTTGAGTAATCAGGCCAGGTGCAAAAACAATCGCCATCCTCCAGCATACAAATGATGATTCATCTCTCAATCCCAGAAATGATTTTTACAGTGCCAAACACCAAATTCAATTAAACTTAAGCTTACAGGGACTCCAAAATAAATGACTTGCATAAATCCAGGCTCTTCTAGATGATTAAAGCTCACTGAATAGGAGCTGTTATGATTCTGCTTTGGCATTTTTATAGCTCCAACAAAAAAGACCTCACTTGCGCTTTTGTTTTGAACGTTGTTTGCTCTTGTCATGTGTCAAGCTTGTTTTCCCTATTACATTGCTAAGACAGGCCTGTATGACCTAGAGATGATTTACATATTGTTTTAGAAGGGTGGATATAAACCACAAGATGACTGAATCTGTGATACTGCCAGTGTTTTGTGGGCATCAGTTAATACCTCTCCAGCTTTAATATAAAGCAACGTCTGTGCTAGAGTTTAAATGTCACTGGAGCCATCAGCACCAACCACAGAAACCGACACCCTGCCTCTATGAAAAAAAAAAACCCAAACTTTTAACCAAGAATACCCAAGTCCACCCCTACCCCCCACCCTCCTGCCCTCACCCCTACTTCATCCTGCTTTTTATTCATTCCAATATTTTTGTGGCTTGGATAGAAATGCATCATTAATACTAATTGTTCTGTTGAACACGCACACATGCACACACATCGCCAGCAGTTAAGTTTAGGGCAGTCATGCAGGAGCCTGGATTTAATCCCATACCAAAGCAATATTGCCCACTGTGTTGTCAAGAAACAATAAAGAAAATATCACTTTTTTATGCAGCAAAGGCTTTGTATTTCAGCACAGGAAGCCAGGGTGGATTGTGTGTGACTGGTGCTGTGCCAAACCAATGTGGAGGGATTAAGTGGGGTGCGGTCCACATGAATTCTCGCCGAAGTACAGGACAAGCTGTTTTCTCAGCCTCAGGCTTTTATTTCATCTCAGTTTTTCACTTTAGTGTGACTGCACAAATTAAACTTTTTTGAAATTAATAAATTAAGTTTTGAATAACTGCAGTGTTATATCCTCAGTTTAAACAGTTATGATTTTGCAGCAAAAATGTATAATACAGCTTATACAGATACATTAATTCAGAAGTGGTCACTTGAGGAACTGCATGTTGTGGCACTTGGACTCATCTTTCAGATCTGGAGGTTGCAACTTACCTCCTGCAAGGTAGCGTACAGAAAGTGCAAACTGCAACAAGAGCTACTGTAATGCAAGCTCCATGAAGGTTGGATTCATGCTGTTCCATTCTCATAGTGCTGAGTTGATGCTTATAGGCTCTTATAAACTCTAATAACTGTTGTTGGATTAAAAACTACACACATTTAATACAAAAAAAGGGCATAGGTTCAGGCTCCATTCTAATAATACTAATATAAAGGCTCACGGCTATCTATTAAATTAAGCATTCTACAAGTTAACCCAAACTACAATTCCAATATATAATCAACATTAGGACATTTTTATAATATCATCTTGTATAATGAGCATTCAATTGCAAAAATATTTTAAGAATATAAACTAGTTGCTTTAGTCCTGCAATACAAACATAGCTTGTCTAATTTAAACTAGCTTGGTATGCATGCTGGGATTTCCATGTGATGTATTTAAGACTTCAGGCATGTGCACTCATTGTTGAGATAATGATGTCTGACATTTCTGCAGGACAGGTTGCAAACATGTTTATTTCTGTTGTAAAGTTTTTAAAGCATTTAAACACCAGGCTCTATGGAGATGTGAAACTGCACGTTTTGGCACTTGGACTCATTTTTCAGACCTGGAGGTTGTACCTTGGATATGACAACATTTCTAAAAGTTAGGGTTCCTGCTAGATAGTGTTCAGAAAATGCAAACTGCAACAAGTCCTAATGCAAGCCCCACCAGGGTTGCATTCATACTGTTCCGTGCTTATACTGCTAATTTGACTAGTAATAGATTTGACTATAATCTATAATGAGCATTCAAGTGCAAAAATATTTCAAGAATATGAACCCGTTGCTGTAATCCTGCAATACAAGCATAGGTTGTCTAGATAAAACAAAGGGTGAAGCCTGGGATGCATGCTGGGATTTCCATGAGATGTAACTAAAACTTCAGGTATGTGCCCTCATGATGGAGATAAAGATGTCTGCAGGGTATAACAAAAAATGTCTGATGGACCCAGTGATGAGGTTTATTGAAATGTCTGAGTGGATGTTTGTTTGTTGATTGTGTTTAGTAATGAAAATGTTGCTGAATTTATGATATAGTAGGAGAAATTGATTGTTTCATGTCATATTATTTGCCATAAAAGAAATGTAAACAAGACCTTATGTGAGTGCACCTTTTTTGTTAATGGCATAAAGTCACTTTGTGGCTTTGTGTTAAAAAAAAATTGGTCAGTTTGGTCAGATGCTACTGTAAGTGGTTAAATGATACATTTCTGAAAGTTTGCAGTGCACTGTGGGAATGCCTTAGCCACTGAGAGCACTCACGCTCATTCTCTATACCACCTATCTTGTAATTGGAGCCGATCCCAGCAGTCTCTGGTGTGCCAATCCATCCCATGGCACACGAGCACACACGCTCACATACTATAGGCAATTTGGAAATGCCAATTAGCCTAACCTGCATGTTTTTGGACTGTGGGAGGAAACCAGAGCACCCAGAGGAAACCACCAAGCGTGGGAAGAACACGCTAACTTCACATACACAGTGGTGGGAATCAAATCCTCGACCCTGTACAGTAAGTGTGAGGTGACAAGTGTTAACCACTACGCTATTGTGCCGCCCACTAAGAATACACGCTCTGTAAATTTAACTAGGACTAAAGTCAATTTAGAATGAACAATGCAAACTAGAATGGATTTCTAGCACAACCTTTGTCACAGTTTACTGCTGTTACTCCTTTGAGCATTAGGGCAGATGCTTTGATAAAAAGAAGTCAGACTCTGGCTACGCAATGACTTTTACACTGTAAAATTTATATTCAAGGATCTCGAGCGCTAAGTTTGTTTTTCTATCCAAACAGCTTGTTTAAATACAGAAATGCAGTGATGTAAGGCAAACCTGTGTTATCTTAGCTCACACTAACCCCTCTGTCTTGCCCCCTATCAAGTCTTTTCATCAAACTTGACATCCACATATTGTGTGTAGACAAAAACGGTTTGTGCTGCTGCTCATGAAAGAAAAAAGACCTTTTGAAAATATGCCCCATGCTCTACTTTTCAAACTGTTCCTCTCTCTTTTTTTTATAAGTTGAATCTCAATGGAGCAAGCTTAATGTGCTTTCATTTTCTTTCAGTTTGGTTTATGTGTCATTTAGCTCTGAGGTTAAATCAAACTGGCATTTCTGGCTGATTGGGGCATTACAAAAGCTTCACAAAATGACAGGAATACTTAAACTGGCATTTGGCCAGGATATGAAACATCACGCTCCCATACAAAAACTGTGTTTTCTCTTCCATTCCAATGTATCCGGTATTGTAGGTATTTCCGCCACTGAAAGGTGGCGGTTACAGTTTATTGAGTTGTGTAAATCAATCTTTCAGCCTTGGCTTTCCTGCCTGTTCATCATAGTTTATGTAGGTATTATCTCTTTCTTATTGACTTCAGTAGATCACACCTCCCCCCCCCCCCCACACACACACACACACTGACGCACATATTTACTGTATCAACTGCTTTCAAAGGAGCATGTGGGTGGAAAACTTTAATGAGGTAAATCTTCAAGCTCAGCTATGTCATTTTGCTCACTTCGGGGGTTTTCCATGTGTATGTGCATGTGTGAACAGCAGGCTAATAATTTTACTGCAAGTATTATATCTCAATGGAATGTCGTACATTCCCATGTTTTTACAGAGCAGTCTCAGTGTGCGATATATTGATGCATGTTGAGCTGATATTCGATATACAATTCATTAATGCATCAAGTGATTTGGTTAAGACTGAAGAATAAGAAAATGGTTATACATTTATAAAAAGGCTGTAACATTATACGGATTGCCATCATGGGGAAGTAGAAATACTTTTTTGTTCTTTTTTTCCATTATTGGTATTGGAGTCATCACAAACAATGAGTTACGGCCTTTGTCGAGTTTTGCACTTTCTACCAATGCATGTGTGGGTTTTCCCACGAGATTCTCTGATTCTCTGATGGTTCAAGGTGTGAATGGGTGTATAAGTGTGTATTTATATGTGTTACCCCGTCATCTGTCCTCTAGGCATTTTGCTTTGTAGACAGAAGAGCTGATTAGATGAAGTCAGCAATTTTCCAAAGTGTGTCTTTGTCTTGGAATGCAACCGAGACACCTGACACACCTGACACACCTGAGACACCTGAGACACCGAACGTTCACGTATGTGTGGTGTCCTGGGAAATCATTTTCCACGATAAAATGATGACATTTTTCAGTATTTAATATTTAGCATAGGGAGTTGGAGAGCTTCACGCTTTCCAGACTTGAAATGTTTTGTCCCTTTCGCATTTTTAAATCTGCGTTATTTCCATTCATCCATCTAGGAAGCTCTGTAGTCCAACTAGGGCCTGTGGAGGCCAAGGATGATCCTCATTGTATTTGTTTCCATTGTACGACCATGGTAGGACCTCCGGTCAACTTTCACATGCTCAATCACACGACAGTGCTAACAACTAAGCTAACGTGCCAACAAACCGCCAAATATTGATTTTAATTGTCTTTTTTATGTGTTCTAAATAAAACATACAAATTAAAATAATTTTTCCTTAACGGCAAGCAAAATTTACAGATCATTTAGTCTGGATTATATTTGTTTTATTATGCGAGACACTGTCACATGGAGACACTGTCACATGCTGTCTAATGAAGGGTTACACATAAATAAAGAAGAGTTTCAGTGCCTTTGGCAAAATTTGGCTGAACTGACTCACACAAACACACATAGACTGAGACGCCTGTTGTAGGACAACTCATTGAGGTGTTTATGAGCTAAGTTAGTCACTGAGTACACCTGTGTTTGCATCTGTTTCTCTCTCACTGACAATGATTACAATAAAAGTGGTCTAAATCTGGGTCAGACAGGTCACATCATTGTTACCTTGGTAACGCTAGTTTACGCTTGAACACAAGATTAGCTTAAAAGAATAGCATTGATGTACTGTAAGTGTGTATGTTTACATAACCATGGTGCGTGTACGTGGAAAGAAAAAGCAATTTTAGGCATTACAGCCATGTTGGTTTTAACAGGAAACACCAAAAGTACAGTGGCAGAAAGCGATAACAGCTAAGATAGCATAATGCCTTCTTAAGAACCCTGGGTTGAGGTTAATGCACTTTGTCTGAAACACACTGTTTAACGGCTGCAGCTGCTTATCTGTACCCTCTGTCTATCTCTGCTTTTTGCAGAGTCAGATAGGGCTTTGGTTTCCTCTGCATCAATCACCTAATCTAATAGCAGGATGATATATTACAACTGCAATGCGTTATCACTGAATCATGGATATTGCACAGTATAGTATAAGTTTAAAGGGTAAAAATAAAGTGTTCTAGAGTTGGAAATGCTTCAAAACTTGTGGGTCTGGTAGTATAAAGCATGGCGTTTGTTTTATTTTAAACTTGAGGCTCAAATTGCAAATGTCAGCTCAAAATTATTAAGACGATGTTTAGTTATTCAGCAGAAAACATTGCCCATATCATTATATAGTATGACTACGACCAGTGACACAAGCCAAGTTTGGGGTAATATATTCTTGCACGTACAGTACTGTATATTGCATTGACTTTTCAATAGCGCAAGAATCCTGTTTTATCTTCCATATTTCTGTTAACCCGGACCACCGGAGCTAGAGTCAGGTTTTCCATCAATTTATACTGCATTCTCCCCGCCAAATCATGTTCTCCCTCAAAGTATTCCACGTCACCTGCCGTCCATCTGACTAACATGTCTGAGGTTATGTACCGCAAGTGTGGCTGGCAGCCACTCCAATTGCAAAGGAATTAACTATACCACAGTGTATGGATTTAATTAAAAGCTTTCATGGGGACAGAATGCACATACAGTATGTGCCTGTTGTGTGCTAATAGCTAATATACTGGTTCGTTTACTTGCTGTTGAACCTACTGTATAAAAATTTGGGGGACCTGATGAACACCTCACTTCTAGCAGTTGAGCACCTACAGGCCTGAAAATGAGTTACGCACAAAAACTTTTGTGTCACTTTTGGTGCTTAGATTTGATCCTAAATGTAATCCTGAGTAGGATAGAAGTTTGTGGTTTGCAGAACCATAATGGACACCAATTTAGAAAACCAGCACTCTCTTCATATGGCACTTTTAGGACACCACAAATCAATTTTATCTTCCAGTGCCCACAAAGGTTCATTTCTGCCTCTCTTGGGCAGAGAGACTTACATCCTTAGGCCTATAGAAAGAGCCTAAGTGCATCCATCATGCCATAAAAATATCCCACTCTCACACTCCCACTTCCATTGAATAGTCTAACTGGGCGGCAACAGCATTAGGGTGTTGTCAATATCAGTGTCCAAGAAATGAGTTCCTCTAACTGAATATGTTCCGTCTTCGGCAGAGACATAATCAAGAAGGCAGACAAAACAATTCTACTCAACGTACTATAAGTTCTTGGTTAGAAGAAAGACTGTAATTTTTCCACCCAATTCTGGCTGTGTTTTAGAACTAGGCGTTAACACTGCCGCTTCCAAGGTTCATGTTTGTGGACCTACTTCGCTTGAATGCTGCTGTTGCTTTTACCTTATTGTACTGCATAAACACATCTTATAATGCTTGTAATGTCAATTTTCACGATATAAGCTTTTTCTGTTCTTATTATCAATTTTAGCACTCTAATGGTTGACGATTCTCTCAGTTTGTATTTACAGTACACACCACTAGTTTAATGTGAAGCTGTTTTTAGTTTACAGAAAACAGTAATTTTGGGTTGTACATTACTGGTACCAAACTACAGTATGTGTCATACACTCACCAGGTCCCTGTTTTGGTTTATTTCTGTTTTTTCATGTGTGAAATAAGTGTGCATGCAGGAGTGCGAGAGTGTGTGGGTCATTCCCCATAAGGAAAAAGGAAAGCAGTTGTTGGTACTGGTTGATGGGGGTCACTAACTTTCTGACCTCTGGGACCAGTGGAGGTCCCACATCCTCTGAATTTAATGTTTCTTAGAAGTTTGAACGTCCCCAGTTGTCTCACCCCTGCCCTCAATGCATCAACATTCTGTGGCTTTGGAGTCTGCGCTATGATAGATGAGTGTAAGTCTCTGTTGACTCTGTTCACGTCCCTCACACTACGGGAGATCCAGGAAAAACAGAATGTTGAAGTAGCATCACTAATTGTCTCTCCACATTTTCTTTGCTGTTCACATTTAATAATGTGCCATAAAAATGAGCCCAATAAATTTTGTCATTTTTGTCCTGGAATATGGCTATGACATCGGGAAAGAATAAATATACTGATGAGATGACCTGGTCATTCAATTCATTCATATCAGTTATTCATCATTTTTTTCCGACCACACTTTGGCAAATTATTTACCGTATTATTTTCCGCAGGCTCACATGGTTGTATATACCAAAATATTTTTGTAGAAAATTGCTATGTTTTTAATCTAGAAGCTTTGCACTGGCTGCGCTGCATTTGGAAAGCACTTAAGTATTTCCAAAATAAATTAAGCAAAGGGATAATGCTATAACACTCAAAAGATGTGTGATCGTTTGGTGTACATGAATGAGAGACATGAATGACATACACTGTGTGTGGGAGACCATTGCGTTTGGTATGTCTGCTACAGTATGTCCAGTTCTCCAATCAGAATTTCTAAATTCTACCTTATGAAAGCAAAAACATATTGTATATGCAGTTCCATCTCTGTACTACGCTCACTTAATGTAAAAACTGGAGAGAAACTTGTAGGGGAAAATGAAGGATGATGCTGTAAACTAAAGTTTATGTATTGTTTTTAGTGTTCCTCATAAACTTTAACAAACTTTGTGAAAACATGTTTATTCCAAATTGCTGCCATGACTTATTACAAAAAAAAAAAAAAAACACAATCAAAGCATATATATATAATATATATATATATATATAATTTTTTTTTATTAAAACTCAATCAACACTACTATTAATACTAAATTAATTAATTACATTGGCACAAATGCAACTGCAGGCTGATTTATCCACTGGGACAATCTGTACTTAGTGGAGTCATAATTGTCTCATTGTCCATACCGCTTTATCCTGTATCCAGGAAACTTAGGGCACAATCGGCAGGACACCGTGGACAGGGCGCACATAGACACACACTCACACACTATGAGCAATTTAGGAACGCCTGGATGTGGACAAATTTGGACTGTGGAAGGAAACCCACCAAGCACAGGGAGAACATATAAATTGCCTAGGCTGGAATCGAACCTGGAACCTGGAGGTGCAAGGCGACAGTGTAAACCACTATGCCACCGTTCCACCTGGAGCTATAGTGTTTTGCAAAGTTGACTTAACATTTTGGCATTTGTGCTTTTTAACACCCTTGTGACTTAAACGAACCAGTAACAAACAGAATAAACAGTTTTACTTCTTCTGAAAAACTTGTTTCTTTCTTAATGCTGCCAAAATGTAGTTTACTTATTTGATTTTGCGGTCAAACCGTTCATGTAAACCTGATTAATCTCTTGAGGGTAAATACAGAAATTTACAAAAGAGAGTTGTAAACACATTCATATTACATGTTAGTGTGCTCAGCTAGTGTGTGCTAAGTTTAAATGGTAGCCAGAGACTAAAGGTGTGCTAACAAAATGTACTGTATATATGTACAGTAGTTGTAGTCTAACATATTAATAACTGGTGCTTTTTTTTCACAGGATGACTGGTTTGGGGGTCGTGTTTTTTTTTTTTTTCCAGTCACACATTTTTATGCTCATCAGGCACATGCCTCGAGTCTGCACGCAGCTTCACTTCTGATCCACCCACTCAAGTGCATTTTTTTAAACACTTAAAAAAGGTCAAGGTGAATTTACCCTTCAATGCATCTCCTCTTTTTTTTTTTTTTTTTTAAATGTGACCTTTTCGAGAGCACGGTATGTACATCACAGTTTGTTTGTTTGATTGGAATATATGTTTGAGGTAAAAATAAGTTCCCCCAGAAAGTAGAAACACTTCCAAGCCTCATCGTGAAAATATGCTCATATAATATAAAGTGGAAAACAATCATAACTTTTTATTTTTATTTAAATGGAGTGTCTTTGCTGATTATAGCAACAATTGCTATGCAAATAAATCTAATCATGTTGGCACAACATTCAATTAGTGTACATATCATCAGGGATGATTTTAATTTACGGTAGATTGCAATAAACATTTTTAATCTCATGTCAATATGTAACACAGCACGTCACAACGTGTTCACAGTTTGTTCTTTTACACTAACAGACGCTTCTCCCTGGAGGTCCAGCATTCCCCAACATAAATCTGACCAGGCGTAAGTTTTATTTCAGGCCGTTCCAGGCCCGCCGAGAGGAAAAGTATCTGAGAAAGGTGGGAAATAAATCTGTTCAAAGCTAAAGAATTAAGTCTTTGTTTAAAGCGGGAGAAAAAAATGCTGACTCTTGCTGGCTGGGTTTTTCCTAAAAGCTGGAGGGTAACTTTAAGGAGATTGGTTTAGGATACTGGTTGAGGGTAATACCACAATCGAGCTTTTTATGTGTGTTCTTTTATGTGGGTGGTTTATTATGAAAAGCAAAAAAGATGAGATCAGTTGATCGTAAAAATACACCTTCAGCCAGAGATTGTTCTCAGACAACCCTTCTATAAAAAGGCTAAACAGCAAAAAAAAAAAAATTTCCTTCAAATTTTGCTTGTAGAGTTGCTTTAATGTGTACAGATTTCCCAACAGCTGTACTTTATCCATAGCATTTCCAGGGCATAATATAGTGATAATATAAACACCTTATCTTCTTCCATTAGCCAAACCAATCACGGAAGGCTTGGAGTCTATCCTAGTGGATTCCAGTGGGAACTAGGCAAGGTACATTCAGGGTACCCAAGTACTCTCACTGATATGCTCGCACACACTATGGCCAATATTAAAAGGCCAGTTAGCCTAATTTGCATGTCTTTGGACTGTTAGAGAAAACTGGAGCATTGGAAGAAACCACCAACCACAGGGAGAACATGAAAACTTCACACATATAGATCCAACATGGGATTCAAACCCCCCTTGATTAGATTGAGATCTGGAGAGTTAGGAGGTGTGGTCGGTGTTGGGCTCCGTCTGTGGCAGGTTCTGGTGCACTGGGTGTTCTAATGCTTTTGTTTACAGACCAGCATTGGCTTTTTCGCCAATTTGTGCTGTGTTGGCCTTTATTTGGGATTAGAGCAGACAGGCTGGCCTGATCTGTCCCATGCTTCTGGGAAATTGATAATCATGTTAATAGATTAATGTTATTTGGTGTTAATGCTATGCCTTGATGTTATGGCTGAACCTTTACTTTTTTGACCCGTTAAAAGCCAAGTGATCTAGTGAGGTAGCTATCTTACCTTGTCTTGGTCAAACTTCCTCGTTCATTGACAAATGCTAGGGATTTGTGGTAAATGTATTTACTTATATTTCCTCTTCCCTGTCTAATTTGCATTTGCCCTATTGTTTGTAGGTTGTGAATTATATAACTCCCAAAGATGGCCAACATAATTGGCAATAATCTCAAGATAGGAAGGAAGGCTAACTTCCTCCCTGCAAACCACAATGCCATCGTGATTTCCATACTGGAAGTTCATGTAGTTGGAAATGGTGCTGTCTTTCGAGTGTGTTATGCTGCACTATGATACAGCATTTCTAATTCCAAAAGATACAGAGGCAGCACATGTCAGTCTTCGGTCTCCCCAGTTCATAGTTGGTGTGTCATAGGGAAGAGTTGAGTGGTGGGGGGAATGGACAGGGGACCAATTTGGGGAGAAAAACAGTAAAAAATGTAGTATAAAAAAAATATGCACACATTGTCCCAAGCATGCTGTTATAGAAAACTAATCAACACCTTCTGACTATTTAACTCAGGAATTTGAAATGGTGAGCCTTTGTTGGCTGCTGTTTTCTTTCTTTTTTTTTTTTGTTAAACCTCAATCGGCTTTGACCATAGCAAGACCTTACCAAAGTATTAAATTACTTTAATTATGACCATCTGATTTCTGCAAGACTTTCTTGCTGCTCCAAAAGCCAACCTGTCAAACATATTTAACATTCAGAGTACGCTGAACAGGACTTGAAACCTGGTGTGGAGTATTAAAGAATGTCTCAAGCGAGTGTCTGTCTATTTTGAGCACTGTATGACTTTATATAAGCAAAAAATTAATAAATAAATTAATAAACAGTGTTAGTTCCAGTGATTTACAGAATAGTGGGATATTGAAAAGGAAACCGGAAATAAACCCACATATAGAGTATGTGCTTTAGTAGCTTCTAAGAAGATATCAGATGCAGATGTCTTGTGTCTTTTATTACAGAGCGCTTATTTTTTTTATTACAGATTGCTCATTAGCAAAACACGAAAAGAGAACAGAATTAAATAAGGACACATTGAAAACCTATTGTTCCACCAAAAAAAGAGGATGGGCCACTGGCTAAAACTTTAGCTGAGACTCTTTATTAAATGTGTGCTTTATTAAATATAGGTGGATATGTTTGACTGGTTAATATTATAAATAAAATCTCATGATGTGGACAATAAAATGCTACGGTACATTTCCGAAAACTTCTTTCTCATCCTAAAAAAGGTCTTCCTTTAAATTCTTTACTTTCTATTTTTAGGTACACATGCTCTAGTGAGATTATCCACAGAAACAGATTATACAGTGGATTAGATTGTAGTGGAAATATTTGGGCCTTCCCCAAAATCAGCCGGATATATAAATATACACTATTTACCATCCAAATACTCCCACAAAATCTACCTGCTAAACTAAACAGTGACTTTCAGTGTAAACCAGCTTCCCATTTTGCTGCACGGCATCGTGGGTGTATCTGACAAGCTGATCAGACGACTCTGTGGTGTGGGGTTTGAAAACCGTAGCGGACATGCTGTAACCTGAATTCACTTATCGACAGCACTTTGCTCTGCCACAGTTCTCACGCAGGAAATATTTTCTGGTAGAAGTTCCTGTAAACAGTTGCCATATTCTTTCGCGCATTCATTCCAGCCACAACAGAATATGCCGCAAAAATTTAAATGCTTTCTCTGATGTCATGGAAAATGCATATCTTTAGCTCGTAGTAAAAAAACAATAAAAAAAATAATCATGAGAAGCTGACTGTGGTCGGCTTTCCCACACCTACGGATAGAATGTGTAAAAGAGTGAGATTGAAAGAGTGAGTAAGTGTCAAATACAATTACATTTATTGAAAAACACTGAGATAGTCAGTGACATTTTAACTTTTCCATTCTTCTGTGGCTGCTGTGTCATGTCAGAAAATCCTAAAAATTAAAAGAAGGGTTTACTTCAGGGTATACTTTAGGTTCTTCTTCTTCCTTCTTATATTATTATTATTATTATTATTATTATTATTGTGTCTGGTAGAGCTTTATTTCTTATTATACTATTTAAGACACAGTTATGCATAATGCCTTCAAATGATAAAAAAAAAATATTCTCTTTATTTAAGTGGGGAACACTGTACTAGACAAATAGAAATGTAAATAAAAAGATTATATTACATACAATTTCTTGCATTTACAATCTTGCATTTCTTTCATGTTATTAACATGTGTAAAAGTAAGTGCCCTGCTTTTAATTCTATCCTTTTTTGTGTGAAAACATAATAAAAATACTCTTTTTTTATTTAACAAAAATGAAGCCAAAAAGAAAAAAATCATGTGGGCAATACTAAGTTGCTCCTCCCGTTGAGATGTTGGCACAGCAGACATCCGATCTGCACAGCAACTTGGCACAGGTTTTACACTGGATGCCCTCCCTGACACAACCCTAATTACCCCCATGATTTAGTGGCATGTAGATCCATCATTAGCAGCAAAAACTTGAAGTAATTGTTTCCTGCATGATTTTTTTCAGTCTCTCATCATTTTTCTCTAGAATGCAAGGTGCCCAGACCCTGTGGCTACAAAACAAGCCTAAAATCCTCACCCATCCACCACCGTGCTTGACAGTGAGTATGAGGCGTCTCTGATGAAATTCTGATTGTTTTTTTTGCCCAAAAGTGCATGGGTATTAAGGCCAAACAACTCCACTTTGGTGTCATTTATCCATAGGACATTGTTCCAGAAGCCTTGTGGTTTGTTCAGAAGCAGTTTAGCGAACCTCAGTCATGCTTCAGTGTTCTTTTTAGACAGAGGGACTTTCTCCTGGCAACCCTTACAAGTAAAGCGTACAATCTTCTTGTAAGTGTGCTGTCATGGACTTCAACATTTAACATGCTCAGTGAAGCCTGAGATGTAGCTCTCTTTTTTTTTTTTATTTATCTGAGCATTGCACTCCTGGGAAGACTGTCAACTGTCTTTAATGCTTCTTACTTTACAATGGAGAATGTTGAACTCCAATGTGTTTGGAAATGGTTTCATAAGTCTTTCCAGATTGATTTGCAGCAACAAGTCAATGCAGTATGTCTTTCCCTCTTGGCATTGTGTTAACACACACCTGGATGCGCCAAACCAGTAAACTGCCAAAACGTCCTCTTTTTATAGAGGATTGCACACCTGCTAATGTTTAATTAATCAAGGGCTGATGATTAGCAGCACCTGGGTGCAACTTACCCTTTTAAGTCCTGTTGAAGCAGTTTGGGGGTACTTAGTATTGCGACATGTGTTTTTCTTTTTGGCTTAATTAAAATAAATAATGGAATGGTGAAACAAGTTATATTTTAGTGAAACTAAGTTTGTCTGAGGTTGTATATGCCTAAGACCAGTTTCAATTAGATGATTTTTATTATGCTGTTATCCAAAAACACATAGACTAATTTTTTAACATGACTGTATGTGCAATTATTATACATTAATATCATTTAGCAAATGTCATTATCCTTAGTGACTTACAGGAGGGCTTCATAGTCCCCACCAAATACCTACTCCCATGTTAGTAAAAAATAGGCAGGACCTAACTGTAAGATGATGATGCTAAAGATCGTATTTAGATGAGATGTCATTGTTTAAGCAGATATCAGTTAATAGGTGTAATCTGATTTTTTTTTTCCTTTTATCAAAGCACTGTAATGAAAACAGTAACAAATCACCTTTTTACCTACAACATTTGGGCCAGAAAAATACAAATGAAGGCCAGTAATTAATAAATATAGCATATTTAGCATATTTGTTGCACTAAAGGGTTTCACATCCCCATAATTAAATTATAATACAAATTAATTTGGGTAATATGGGACAGCTTTATTAGGAACAGATTTTAACAAATGCTTCTGATGGCTATAGAAGAGTCTCATATATTAGTGTGAAGGAACTTTGGCACAATTATTTGCAGAATTGCTTTAAATCAGCAACATGAACTCAGTTCTGGCTTTCAAGCATGAACTGTCCATTTACAGTCCTGTTACAGCGTCTCAATGGGGTTCAAGTCAGGACTTTGTCTAGGCCACTCCCAAACTATATTTATATTTAACTCTATTTTTCATTTAGAGTCTAAAGCTCTTTGATTTATCAGTCTACAGAACATTATCCCAAAAAGTTTCCCCATCCCTTTCAGGTGGTTAGCATTGGTTTTCACCTTGCAACTCTTCCACAAATACCATTTTTGGTCAAGTCAGAGAGTTAGAGATTAGTCATCAATGTTATCTTGGGAGAAATTTGGTACCGCAGGATGGCCATTATGGTAAAGATTTAACTGGTGCTTGAAATGTTCTCCTTTTGGTAATAATGACGTTGTAGAGCATTTAAGTTGGCTTTGAAACTTTTTTCTGACTGATGTATTTTAATACCCTTGTCATCTTTTCTGTAATTTCTTTACATTGTGGCATAGTACACTGTTTGTTAAAAACCTTTAGCAAGATTTTGTATAAATGATGTAAAATGTTTTTTTTTAAATAAGAATTGAAGTAATCAAGCCTGGCTATATCTATTTAAATAGTCTGACTGAGGTCAGTTATTAATACATTAAATTGGTTAATAGTTAATTGGGTGGCACGGTGGCTTAACAGTTAGCACTGTAACCTTGCACTCCCAGGGTCTGGGCTTGATTCCCCCTCCCTGGAGTTTGCATGTTCTCCCCGTGCTTGGTGGGTTTCCTCTGGGTACTCTGGTTTCCTCCCACAGTCCAAAGATATGCTCAGGTTAGGCTTATTGGCGTTCCCAAATTGCCCTATCTAGGGAGTACCTTGCTTCATGCCCTAAGTCTCCTGGGATAGGCTCCAGGCTTCCTGCGACCCCGTGTACAGAATTAAGCAGTATAGACGATGAGTGAGTGAATGATTGCAACTTTATGGTCAAGGGTTTGATTCCCGCCATGGGTCTGTGTGCATAGAGTTTACATGTTCTCTCCGTGCTTGGAGTGTTTCCTCCAGGTACTCCAGTGCTTGGCCGCCTGTCCAAGGTTTTAGATATTTTTTTCCCTTAATCAATTGAATAAACAGATAAAAACTGTATTTTGTGTTTATTCAGATTGGTTTGGTCTTGTATTTTTTTAAATCAACAGGAATCCAGTAAATGCATATATGATATTTTACATAAATGTTTCAATCATAAATGCAGTATTTTAATACAAATTGCTAGACCTTGCAGATTGTTATGCAATCCTCCTCTCCGAGCACTATGGTGGCTCTCTTGTTTTGATTTCCCTCCATGTGCTTTTTTGTTTACATTGACATACGCCATGTCTCTGACCCTGCCCGCCATTCGAGTTTTTCCTGATTGTATCCAGGTGTTCTGAGTTCATTCATGAATTTGTTTTATACCCTCATTTTCTATGTTCTATCATTATATACATAATATTGTGCATTTATTCTGTTAGGGTGTTAGAGAGTCATATACTTCCCTGTTTAGAATTAGGCATGATCCTAATTGTTTCTCTGCCTGTTATCTGAGTTTTTGTGCATGTGTCCTGGGCCATGTAGTTAGTAACTGGCATTGCATTGCATTATCAATAGATCATGTTATGGTCAGTATATTGACAGTCAGTATTTCCAAATGGAGAAAACTTGGTTAATCAAAAGTGTTAATTACAAAAACCATATATTCAAAAACATTTGCCAAAAAAATAGATCATTATGTAAAATAAAAGATGTACAGTGGATCATTACAAGAGAGAAATATTTGAACAGAGCTGCAAAGAGCATTTATAAAATGAAGACTATTGTACTCTAATGTGGTTGAACTGAAAGTTTTCTTGGCTGAAACTTGGAGAAAACTTGCAGAAAATTTCCCCAAAAGAAACTGGCTGATTCATTGCCCAGAAGTTGTCAAGAGGTTCAGTGAAGCAGAGGATGGCAAAAAAAAAAAAAAAAAAGTGTGATCTTAAATAAAGCCAGTATTGAGTACCATTTTTATTGTCTAATTATGACTCTTGCATTTAAACATAATCATAATTTATGGATAATATAGTGTTTGAAAATTTACTTATAATAACTTTCTTTAAAATAAATGCCACTTGGTTTGACATTTACTTCTTTTTAAATGCAGTTAAATTCATACATGTGCAAGTTCCTCCAGATGTTCTTTGAGGTCAGTGCATATCAGACAATCAAAGTAGAAAGCGAGACAAGGCTGCAACTTGCAAGAAAATGTCTGTACTATAAATTAACCTGTTGATGTCTATGCTTGTTCATGTTTGTGATTTCTACTGTTCTTGTGGGTAGACTAAAATATTTTCCCTTTTTTTTTTTTGCAACACATCATGTTTCGTTTTTTTCAATGTAGTGTTGTAGGAAATACAAAAGATTGTTGCTCCCTAAAGACTTTAGTCCCTATCCTGGTCCTGGAATTTCTTTTATTAAAATTGATTATACAGTACATCATGAAAAAAAAAAAAGCTTGTGTTTGGATAGAAAATCAAAAATACCTTAAATAATCTTTTAAGACAACCATTTGAATGTTGTTTTAGTGCGTGTACTGTGAATACTCCAAACATATGGTCAGTCCGAGTTTTACAGCAAAACTGTCATACAAGGATTGTGGTTTGCCTATGTTTGCCAAGAAAAGGTCATTCACAGTTGAAAAAATCTGTCAAAGCCTTTCCAGCAGAGCCACTGATATGGCTAGAGAGAGAAAATAAATGTCAAAGCGTATTGGTTTTTACCCAAGCTTTTTATTCATTTAAAAAAAAAAGATGACTGGTTTCTTTATGTTGTTTCAGACTTTTTGTAAGAGGTTCATACTTGTGGCTTTGGAAAGTTATAGACGTATAAAAAGTGAAGAAAGCAAGAGAACAAAAGGGGGAAAAAAGAGAAACAAAGAAGTGAGTGTCCACACATCACACACTCTTGATTATATGCTATGGACCAAAACACACAAGGAAAATAATTGAAGACTACTTTTATAATGCCAAGTAAGGAATTCTGGATTTTTTTAGACATGAGGTGATTTTTAATTTTTCTTTTTTTCTTTTTTTTTTTAATTTAAATGCACCAAAGCAAAACTGGGGGTCTGGCCAAAGTAGTTCCTGATGTGATCCTGATGTGATCCCAAATTCCTGTAATATGCAAGTGGTGACAGATTTGTCTTTTCTGCAAGTAGGCAACAAGATATCTAAAAATTTTGAAGCATCATGCGTTCCATTTGATGAACGCTCATGGGATAGACTGCATATATATATATTGTTTAATATGTTTCCGTGCACCTTCAGGTCCTGGGTTTGATTCCCGCGTCAGGTCTGTGTGCATGGTGTCTGGATGTTCTCCCTGTTTATGGTGGGTTTCGTCCAGGTCCTCCGGTTTCCTCCCACAGTCCAAAGACATGCAGATTAGGCTAATTAACGTTTTTAAATTGGCTGTACCATTAGTCTTCACGGTCCTTGGTTGGACTACAAAGGTTTCTTGATGGATATAATAACGTCCCATTTGCATAATATTAACCAAACTGGAAATACAACCTAATAAATGAAGATTTAAAAAAAAAAAGAATTTTTTATTTAAATGCACCAAAGGTCTGGCCAAATTGGATCCTGATGTGATCTTTTGCTTTTGTAGTGAATCCACCTCAAAGTGTGTGTGTTGACATACCTTTCTATACACCATGATTGTAAAGTGTGGTTATACTGAGCTGTAGTCTTCATGTCAACTCTAATCAGTCTGGCCATTCTCCTCTGACCTTTCTCATCGAAAAGGCTCACAGAACTGCCAATCACTGGATGTTTAGCCTCACACCGTTCTGAGACAACCATGCCTGAAAATCCCAGGAGACCTGCAGTTTCTTAAATACATAAAACAGCCTGTCTGGTATCAGTGTCCACGTCATGGTCAAAGTCAAAGAGTTCACACATTTCGCTCCAAATCAGATGCTTGATATGAAGATAAACTGAACCTATCTCCCACTATCTTCATAGTTTTCTGCACTGAACTGCTGCAAGATGATTTGGTAATTAGATAATTGCTTGTATTTTCACAGCTTGTGTTAGCCCGCTTTTTAACAGAGCTGACTATGCAGGATTTACTTTACATTTATAAACCCCCTCATTTTTAAGTCATTGCATAATTATTTATCCATGTTCGGTAGCCTGTGTCCTGGTCTGTGTTGCCAAGCATCATGCTGACAGTGGCAATAAACCATTGATCAGATATGAAATCTAGTTCATGCCTTTAAAAAAAACAAACAAAAAAAAAAACATTGCACGCTTTGCCCAGGCTGCAGAATCTTTGAAGAGCTCTAGCGCTCGCTTGTGCCGTCACAGCTCAAAATGAAACAAATTTTGAGGTTAGGGCATTTTTGCATGTGCCGTGTAAGAAAATGCAGATGGTGGGTTAAAGTTTCCTGTACTAATTCCCCCAACCTAAGAGAGTAAAGATTTTTTTTCTGCCACCACCCACGACCTGCTGCATCGTTTCTGCCTGTTTCTAGGTCAGGGCTGGTTGGTGAAATGCCACAAGCCTCATGGGAAAAAAGAGAAATCGAGTCGTCCATCATTCTGTTCTTCACTCGTCACTCCTTCCTGACCGTCCCTGGAGACAATCTGGTCACTCTTAGACACGTGTGAGCACTGTATTCTCTTTCTCAACTCCCAAAAGCGGGGAATTGTTAACGTCCTGCTTAAATCACACTCCATTTAATTACAGATGTTTTTCGCATGTTCTTTCTGCCAGAACAGCCGTGAGCTGAGAGAATGATTCTGATTTGCCGTGAAAGGGGAAGTCGAAACTTTTTACGCCTGTGATTTGAAGTCAGGCTTTACTTTGGCTGGTTTTTATTCCTTAATATTTATTTCCACACATTCCTGTTGTATTTGGTTATTTCTGGTATCACTCTTTCCTCTCTGGTGGTTTCTAATGCGGGGCTTAAGAATCACCAAGTTTACAGACACACCAAGCAGCTGCATCCCACCAGCTATAGTCCCTTGAAAACTGGAATCCACGCTGTTGTGCAGCGCCAATGAATGCAACAAAGAATGAACCACACTTGTGCTGAAAAGAAACTTGGTAGCACATGCAGCTTCCTGGGAATCTTTAAAATCTTGGCAAGCCCACCCCTAATCAGTCAAGCGAGACCAGCCGTCTTCTTTCTCACACTCAAAAAACCCATTGTGAGGTTTTGTAACTCGCTGCTTATCAATTTCGCTCTGCCAGCTGAAAAGAAAACCCTACCGCAAAGAGACACCCACCTCGGACTTGTACACACTTGCCTCTTTTTATCTGTCCTTTTACTCATTTAAATCATGTCCCTGAGATATTTATAATATTTGTTTATGGGTATAAAGAAAGAAAACATGGAGGCAGATGGTATGAAATGGGTCTTTTTTTTTTGCCGTATACAGTAATGCACAGTAGGTACATTCACATGAGAGATGACATTTGTCTCTGTCACATTTTCCTACTATGAACAGTGCACTTCTTTGCAATTAATATTTACACTGGCTCAATAGTAATCCTTTTAACAATAATGCGTGTAAGAATTGACTATAAGAGAAAACTATGAATTTCACTTCTGCTAATTAAGCGGAGTCACTTCAAGGCAATGCACAAGGTACGTTCAAGTCAATTTGGGACTTTTGATTATGCAGAAAAACAGAACGTAGTTGTAAGTGTAAAAACTAGCCTTATTTTTCTATATAGTCCACTGCTACACCAATTCATCCCGTTGTTTCACCAGCAACAAGGCAGAACCTTTATTCAGCATGCCAGAGCCATGATCAGTCTGCCTGCTTCACATCTGAAATGCTGGCCTTCCTACTCGTTTGGAACGTGGCCAGGACTGCACAGGGGATGTGGCCAGCTGACTTCCTGTAAAATGCAAGTGGTGACAAATTTGTCTCTTCTGCAAGTAGGCGACAAGATATCTATCAATTTTCAAGCATCATGCATTTCATTCCCCGAATGGTCATGGGAAAAAATGACACTAGGCTCTCCGTCACCCCGGCCAGGAACGTCATTCACAAGTACATATCTACTTCTTTAACATGTCAGATATTTTACTGCGGCTTATAATCTTATTACTGTACTGTGCTTGTGTAAATGTCGATCAGTTTTACGCCTTCTTTTCCGAGAAATTTCATAAAAAGTCCCGGTTTGACTTTAAACATCCTTCATATAATAACGTCCCATTTGCATAATATTAACCAAACAGCCTAACAAGTTCAGGCAAAATCACAAGTCCTGGTTGGACTCGAATGCCCCGTGTATAACAACATCTCTTTTGCATTATTAAAATAAAGCCGTGTAAAATGTGGGTTCTTTTATCTCTTTGATTATAAAATAAATTCTGAACCAACAGTTATAATCAACAATCCAACAGGTAAAGATGTAGCCTAATGTTTGCATCCGTCAACATTTCTTTCTACCAAACCACTAGTTGATGTTATTTATAGCCCTTCTTGTTTCCATCCTTCTTGTGGTTTACACCAGAGACATTTAAATTCAAAGGCCAAGACAAAATGGCTATATCTAAACAATGTAGCTCCAGCAACAACGAGGTTATATGGAATACAAGCTACAGGTGTGAAGCTGTAAGCAATTACAGCCATACTCACGCTCAGTACAACCTCATGAATGAAATATAATTTTATACAATGTTTATATAAAGTGATTAAAATTCCATGCACAGTGTGCTCAATTGTTTGGGTTATTTTTGCCCCACTAGGGGAAATAGAGCTTGAAAATCCATACTCACTTTAGAGCAAGTTTAAAGGTGCATCTGGTAAAATAGTTGTTTCTTCTTTAATTCCATCTTAATCTGATGAACTCAAATGTCATATCCCTGAATAATATGGTTTGCTTTGTACCATACCAAAGTACGATTATCATTAGTAATAGCATTCTGTTCCCATGTACTGTACACTTGCACCCACCCACACACAGACACCAAGACTGCGGGCAGCAGCATGCACCAAGTTGGTTTGCGATCCACCAGTAAAAACAAAGAAGGTGATTAGTTTAACAGAGTTGACCTTCCCACTATGCCTACTATTACTAATTGTTTGGGGAGGGGGAAATGTCAATAACAACCCCCTCATCTGTTCTCTTACAGGTCCCCCACTTCATGCAAATGCATGCTGAGTGTATGCAGATTTCAGAGAAGACTGATGATGTGACAATCAAAACCAGGGTTTAGTGCAATGTTTTTGGTATGGTTAGCCTTCCCATGTGATTTAAACCATGCTTGAGTACGAAGAATTGTACTTTGCTTTTCAAACGTACTTGAAAATAGCACGCCGATCCGTGCTCGGCCGGGTAGAGAGCGTTAATCAAACATAAACATGAGTTAAGCATACTTAGCATACTTGGATTTGTGTCCAAACCCTTAGTGTGAAAGCACTAATTGTAGAATATTGTAGTAACTGTTTCTACATGGAATTGTAATCTAGACTAACACAGCTGACTGGTGAGATACACACAGTGAAACATCCTGTTTGGTTATAATGGAAATATAATGGCTCTTGAAATGCTGCTTGACCAATCAGTAATCAAATTAATGGAGCGGAACTAAGTTTTGCACAAAATGACTCTAATGTTCTAATACATTAAAACATTAACACTGATTATTAATTATATTGCAGCATCACGGGCATCCAAGACTCAGCCAGTTTAAAAAGCTACCGATTTAACACTGATGACTAAAATTATGATTAAATTCCTTTCTGGGTAAAAATAATTTGTAATCATAAGGAATGTTAGAGCTCCAATACCCGTAGTGTAAACTCCCATAATAGACTAAGTATTCATTGACTTGGTATACAAGTGTAGAAGAAATGATGTTGAATTATTTATAACGTAAAATTATAACCTAAATATATCAGTATTATTTCTAAATATTTATAACCGCATTGGGGTATTTATGACTGCATTGATTACAACTGCAATGAGTTGCTTTTTCAATCAGGTTTCTTTCTCTTATCATCCCTGGGAGTTTTTCTGTGCTACTCTCGACTCTGGGTTGCTCATTATAAATATAAATCTACATACATTTTTTTTTTTTTTTAGGATTTGGATTTTGTAGACTTTTTTGTACTGTAGGTTTTTAGATGTAAATAAACTGGGGATAAAAAAAAAAAAATCTAAACAACCCTTAAGCTAAATTGCTCATTTTGATCATGCATGTACTAACCTTTAGACCGTGAGAGGTACCCTGGGAAAGTACTGACCTCATTTGCTTGTTTTGGTTCAACTTTCAATCATGAATCATTTTAATAAACCCCTCTCAGCGCTCAGTGAAACAGGTAAATGCCTGCTTTTCCCACCTGATCACTTTGAGCAGATTGCTTTATTACGCCACTTGGCCTGCAGCCGCTGAAATCGGGAGGGAGGTAGGGAGCTCAGGGAGGTAGGGAGGTGGGGGATGATACGATGCAGGAAGAGACATTGAAATGTATGGGTGGCGTATGAAATTTCCCCATAGCTGCACTTATTTTATATTCCGGAGGTAGCACAACAGCTTGTCTCACACATTGGCCATATTTACCACGGAATGTATACAATGTCTGTAATTTTTAAAAAATTTTGACCACAGAGGACAACCTACCTGGCGTGTAATCCAGACATGTGTCAAGTTTGGTTAGGTATTTCTGTCGTAAATTACTGTTAATTGATTAATGAAATTATTCTTTTTATTCTTATTTTTTTGTTTTTTTATATGTAATAACACAATGTAGCAAGGAAGTTCAATTCGACAACATAGCCACAAAAAAAAAAAAAAAAAACTGACATCAGAAATAAACACAACTACACCCCACTGCACATCTGTGCAAGATTACACAAACAAAATACTCACCATGTGAGATTGCTGGATCGAGTCCCATGTTGATTTTTTGTCTCTACAGTAGTTCCCCCCCCCCCCCTCATAATTTAAACAGCATGCATGATATAAATTTAGCTGATGCAGAAAAGCAGATTTACTTTTTTCAAACCTATTTAAAATGATTTGATTACGCGTGGGGGAAGCATGGTGGTGTACTGGTCAGCACTGTCACCTTACACCTTCATGGTCCAGGTTCAATTCCTATCTCTGTGTGGAGTTGCATCTCCCGGTGCTTGGTGGGTTTCCCCCGGGTACTCCAGTTTCCTTCCACAATCCAAAGAACTGCAGAAAAGGCTTATTGGCGTTTACAAATTGCCCGTAGTGTGTGTGTGTGCCCTGCAATGGATTGGGACACTGTCCAGGGTGTACCCCGCCTTATGCCTGGGATAAGCTCCAGACCCACTGCGACCCTGAATACAAGATAATACAAGGTGTATGAAATACATAGTTTTAAATAAAAGAACTGTCTTGGTAATGGAATATTCTGCTAAATTAGGGTAGATTTTCAGTTTCTGCTTTAAAATAAGTGATGATATGATAAGGGAGGAATGGAGTAACTTCTCTGTCCTCAAATGCCTCAAAGAGTAGAAATGGTTTAGAGGAATTTAGCAATCCCTAGTAAAAAAAAAAATCATGCATTTTTTATTTGTGAATATAAGTTTTTCCATGGCATTAAGTTTTGGCAATCTCTTTAATTATGAATTACAATAAACGTGATATTATTTAAAGTATTGTATATGTGATTACATTAAAAGAAAAAAGACACATGAAATTAAAAGGGCATCACATCACATCAGAAGTGTGTAAAACATAATGTGAAAACAAATAAATCATAAGTGGAAAAAAAAAACAGTATATTAATTATGTGAAGAATAAATGAATTTTGTAAAAGACTCACCATGTAAAAAGATCTGGTACAAAACATATTACATCTAAAATAATAAAACAAACAAAACAAACAAAGAAACAAACAAACAAATAAATAAATAAATAAATCTCATGATATAAATGGACCATGGGAAAAAAAATTAATCATATGAAATGAGGAATCACATAAGAAAATAAATAAGTCATATGTATTTTTTTGTATTTACAGGTTGAAATGAAACTTGTAAAATTTATGAACATTAATGAAAATTAACGAACAACTTGTAAAAAAAATGTAACAATTTGTTAAACACTCATTGTATAAATAAATAAGATGCATCTGAAAGTAATCAAAAAGAGCAAAAATATTTGACAACACACTGGTGTGATCCTTCATGATGATTACAATGATTAAATTTTTTCATAAATATTTGCATGTTCTTTGCCTCTGAACAAAATTATGTCAACCTGAAACAAAGGCCTCTGTTGCTATCAAGGTTTGCTATCACAGATGTGGCTGCTTCCGTCTAATCTGCTCCCCTTCCGATCTCCTGCAGCCATCAGCACGTGACTGACGATGAGTCTTCTGTGTAGGGCAGAAAAAGAACCTTTTTAGACAGAAGATCTAAACAACTCTGTGATAGGAATCACTCACTCACACACACACTCACTCACTCACACACACACTCACACACACACACACACACACACACACACACACACACACACACATAGGCACACACAGGCACGCACAGCCAAACACAGACATACACACAGACATACGATTCAGAGTCATGCTGTGGAAAAAGCAGATTACGGCATTCTTTTTATATTTAGGGAAAGAAGATATATTTTATACTTTAAAGTAGGTCTAGATTACGAATATAGGTACGGTTTGAGACTGTCACTTGTATAAAGACACCTTGTTCTATAAAGTTACTTAAATTAATGAATAAATACACAACAAATACAACGAATAGAAAAAATTAAATAAGAGCTTTTAAAAGTTATTCTATTCTATTCTATTCTATTCTATTCTACAGTATATTGTTTCCGTTTGTTTCTTTTCTCTACTTTGGTGACCTCTATTGGCCATTGAGGAAACAGATAAATTTTTATATAATTCTAAATTGTAAAACAATTCCAGAACAATACTTAAAATGAAGGCGTCCAAAATATTCAATAATCTTCTTTGAACAGTTTATATTGCGATGTACCTGCTACTCATGATCTGTAAATCCTTCATAACGGCTCTAATTTGAGGTGCTGTTCGTTAATTGGTCATTTCTGGGGCTGGTGACTCTAAATGAATGTCTCCTCTGCAGTAGAGGTAAGTTTTGGTCTTGATTTCCTGGGAAGGTCTTCATAAGAGTGCATCATCATGGTGCTTGATGGGTTCACAAATGCACTTGACACAATACTGTTCTTGCAAGAACTATTCCGGGACAGCTGACCTTTGTGTCTTTAAATAACGATTGACTGTTGCTGTTGTAACTTAAGTACCCAATGCCGTATACAGTATGGTATTTTATAGTTTTGACATTTTACATATTGTTCTTGAATGTAGAAAAAAACATTGACTTAAAGTTATGTTATTAGAACTATGTTACTATTTCCCAAGTTACTATTTTAGGGTTATTTTATGTTAATATTAATCCATATTTGCGTGTTTTTTTTTCCCTTATAATTTATTGTTGTTGGGGTAGCTACATGACCTTTTATACAAAGTGTAAAGGTAATAAAAAACTATATTACCTCCAGAAATTACTGGGAACACAAATGCTTTTATACTTTTTTTGGATGCATGGGCAAACAAGCAAGCTCATTTTTAATTCAAATCAAACTGAAATTCAGATTTTAATTGGTCACATGCACAACCATACACAGTGGGGTATATGATATGCAGCGAAATGTTCAGTAAGCATATTCTCCATCTATACAAATATTGTAGCTTTGGATAAGAGTTTTATGACAAGGTAACTTCAAAACCAAATGCGCTCCAAAATCCACTGCTTTGTGCAACTATTCGGTGTGTAAGCACTGCAAAGTTGTAAACACAACTCAGATCAGTTTTGTAACTCCGATCGCATCTTAGCCTATCACGAATCTCAGCATTTTTCTAAGTTATCCACTTACAGTATTTACTTCTGAAGAAATTTAAAGGTGGTGTAGCCTTGCACCTCCAGGGGCCGTCTTCGATTCTCGGGCAGGCTCGATTACCGTCTCGATGTGCATGAAGTTTGAATGTTCTCCCCATGCTTGGTGGGTTTCCTCCAACAGTCCAAAGACTTGCAGATTAGGCTAATTGGCACTCCCAAATTGCCCGTAATGTGTGTGAGTGTGTGTGCCCGTCGATGGATTGGCATGGTTGTACCCCGCCTTGTGCCATAAGTCTCCTGGGATAGGCTCCAGGCCCCCGGTGACCCTGTATATAGGATTAAGTGGTATAGACAATGAGAGAGAAATCTGAAGGTTTGATACTCTGCTGTTGTCTTTGGACTTGCTTCAAGTTTCTTGCTTCTTGTTTTAGGACTTATCTGAAAGTTGGTTTCTTGTCATTATACATGGTTTGTGTCATCGACTCAAACAGTGACAATTGAAACAGTAAATGTGCAGGGGCAATTGCTGAGGCAAAACGCAATGGAAAGTAGCTCTGGTCTAGAAATCTATTGGCCAATATTCTTCCCACAGCTTTCCATTTATTCTCTTGCCATTTTGCTAACAGAGACGACACTCTCATTTCTTCACCCTCAGCTGCACAATCTAGAAATTCTGTCTAAAATGCCTCACAGTCATCCCTAGACACACCATCTGCGGAAATGAAGCCTTTTTCATTAATAAATCTACACTTTAAGGGGTAGTTAGAATTTGACTCATCTTTAATCTGACAAATCATTTTCTTTAACAGGTTTATGATGTAAAGTTTGATACCCAATGGAAGTTGCTCAAAGTTTGCATCAGTGCTTAAACAAACAGATGTTCAACATTATTAGCTATTAATGGAGTGGTTGTGGATGTGACAACATTGATGACTTTCTTTGTGGATAGGACAGCTGGAACAGTGTCATTCAGCTGGCTTGCAGAGAAAACATCTTCTATGCCACCTATGATAACTTCTGAATCATTAAGTAGAAAAGTTTGTGGTTTATTTACACTAAGTGGCTTTTCCAGGTACTAATCAGAATAAATACTCTGGCTCGGCTGCTCTCTGAAAGATCCACTACAGTATGTCTGTCCTTCTCACTGTCACTTTGTCAATCCGCCACTTTGTACTTCAATAAAACTGTAAAATGCCAAACTCTGAAAGTATGTACAGCTCACCAACAGTAACACTGTCTTCAAATTCTGGTTACTTAAAATGATACATTTTCCTATTTTTTTTATTCAGTATGGTAAATTTTTTCCCCCTGGTATGAGACATAAGGTCTTTCTTTGTTGCATCCTTGAATATATTAAGAACTCTGCCTCACCACAGAGTTTTCTGACTCGCTTTCCCCCATGGATCCTCCCCAACTCGATTTTTCTTGAAGTCTTTGTAGCATTTCTTTTATAGCTTGTTTGTGTTTGTGGGCCTACGTCTGTCTAGAGAGCTCTCATTATTGCCTGCTGTTGCTGTCCTCATTTTCTTTCTCATTTTTTGAAGTAGGGATCTTGAGCAGTTATCTTCTTTAACTGCTCAAGGGATAACCATCTTGAGCAGTTATCTTCTTTTCATTTTTGTTTGTCGAGACAGTACCACCTTGTAGCAATCCTGTCTCCATACAGCGGTATGGTGCTTGTAGCGTGCAAGGCGGATGTCATCCGGTTAGTTCTCTGACAACTGATGTGTCAATCTATAAATTCTGAAAACTTTGCAAAGGTAAATGAAAACCACTTTTTAAAACACTTTTATGATCTGGATGTGCAGCCAGAAGGTGTAACATACAGTAAATCAGTAGTCAATCTTCAATACCACTACTACTGTTTCTAATAATAATAATAATTTTCCATTTTTATAAATGTAATGTTTATCATAAAGCTAATATACTTAGCATTTTTCCATTCGATAACTAAATGAATTGTAGAAATAATCCTAAAAGTCTGTTCAGTGTAAATCTGAAACACAAACAGAAACATCAGGCTAGTAAACCACATCTGCTGAATGTGCAAGACATTAGTGCTAACCACTATACCACTGTGCCATTTCTGCTGCCATGTTGGCTGGCAGTCCCAGTTGGTGCTAATTTGTAAAACAGTGATCATTTTACATAGTATAAGTATGGTTTTACCCCTGCACAAAAACAAAGGTAACAATGTATTTATATGCTGTTACGTCATAATTGTGAGAGATGTTACAATCATGATATAAGATAACATCATAATTATGAGTTAGTAAGTCGTAACTATGAGAGAGAGAATTTCTTCTATTTTATGGCGCCATTTGCGACGTTTAAGCTCCTGGTTTGACAGTTGTGGCCACGAGACGGCGACAAACACCGGCATAACTCACAAGCGAAGAAAAACAAAGATGATTCACGTGACCAAACTGTCATGGCGGCGGCCGCTGCAGTCCGGGTGAGCGTCGGGCTGACTTTAGGCTTGGCTAAAGTTGCACCGCAGTGTCGAGTTTGTCCGTTCAACCGGTTGAACAGGGACCACGGAGCCACGATATCAAAATCGAGTCGCCGTTTCTCGGCGCCGAGCCGGCACTTACAGACTTCAATAAGTGAGTGAAATGAGCTGCTTTGGAGAAAGCTTCAGTTATTAAGAAGCACGAGCGAGATGCACGTGCGTGTGTTATCACATGGGGGGTATGTTAAAGAAGATCAAAACCTCTATAAGCTTACTGTAGACTTAAAAAAAAAAAAAAAAAAAAAACATTTCCTGACAGTGGTGAAACGTGGTTTTAGCAGGGCTGTGTAATATATCCATATGGGATGTATGGCTGTAGACATGTTACTAAACTGTACTGCCATCCTTTCATCTTTCTATCCAAGCTTAAATTTATTCATTTAATCAATGTTTATTTATTTCTACTGGTTTTCCTTGTGTGGTTTGGAATAGCAACAGGCAGAGAAGGTCATTCCAGTCTGTTTCCACCTCCTCCTGAGGGATCCCCAGGCATTCCTAAGCCAGCATTAAGATATGACCTTTCTAAACCCTGAGTTTATCCCCAGGTCTCTCTCCTGTTGGCCAAACCTCCTCAGCTTACAGGTCTACTTTTATCAATCTCCTTTCCCTACAGCTAAGGGTAACCCTTGACATCTCTAAAGAGCAGTTTATTTTTCTCCACTTGACCTTGTGTCCATATCCTGTTTGTCACTTGACTACATGTGAGGACACTGACATAAGGGGTAAACACAAGGCTTTGTCTAGAAACTGAGCTCCAGCTTCACTGCCACAGACTGTTTTAGAGACTATAATGCTGCTGAAACACTTGTAAATAGCTTTTAAATACCCGCATGGTCAAGGTCACTTTTCTCACCTAATGAAAGCATCATGTTATTTTCTGGTAGAGAATCGTTGCTTAAGGTTATTTATTTATTTATTTTTTTGAGCAGGAAAATCAATTGTGCTTGACCAGCTCTTAAGTTTTTAAGTAAATTAATACACTTCAACATGTTTTGTAAACTATTTCATGCAGTAACATCTGTACCCAAAGATTCATTTACATGACTTAGGATAGTATTATATAAGCTCTTGCACAAAATATTTAGAATGTACAAAGAAATGTCATATTATATTGATTATGTATTAATATTAATGATCTTGTAGCCAATACATATTATGTACAGTGGAAAAATGTATTGTCCTGGCCTATTTTACGTCGTGGTTTATTATTTCAGATCGGCACCAGAGCGAGGAGGGCGGATCGCCGATAGAAGATCCGGACGAGAATGTGTGCGTCTCCTCATCTTTTCCTTTAATTAATTTCAATGTATTTTATGAATGAATTCCTGGGATAATTGTTTAATGCATGTGTTAATCTTAACTTAATTTTAGTGTAAAAATATTCCATTGGCCCCAGACCGTAGCAATGTCAATACACTATTTCAATATATGTAGCGATGTATTATTTTGTCCATATTATATCAATTATTAATTCTTACAATTACAATAGGTGCAATTTCTAGATGTTATTTATAATTACAATGTTACTAAACTAAAAGCTTTCTGTCGCAGTGTTAATGTGGTGTTTATTGACCGAGCTGGACGGAGCACACCGGTGAAGGCAAAAGTTGGAGACAATGTTCTCTATCTAGCACGCAGACATGGCATCGAACTCGAAGGTGAATTTTCTAACATTTAGAACATTTCCATTGCTTTGGATTTCATTCTGACATGGAACATTATAAAATCAATATCAAAGCTACTGTAGAGTTAATACAAACAATAGGTTTTGCTTTAGTTCTTTTTTTTTTTTTTAAGGGGCATTTAAGTCAAACCGGGACTTTTGATTGTGCAGATTACCAGAACCCATTTAAGAGAGTAAAAACTACCTTTAATTCTGTATTATTCCCCCGCGACATAAATGCACTTATTTTAATGTTTCACTAGTGTCTGGATACCATCAAGGTAGAAAGTTTTGTCAGTACGCCAGAGACATGGTCAGACTGCATGCTTCATGTCTAAAACCCTGGTCTTTTAGGAACTACTGGGAAATGGTTTGGAGCAGGGTCAAGACTGTAAGCGGGACTGATTTTGAATAATGTACCCGCTGATTTCGTATATTGTGCAAAAGTTGATGAGATGAAGCATAATTTTAGTTGTAGAGGCTTCCAGCGAAAAGCATCATTTAAAAGCTCATTGTGCTGACATCTAGTGGACAAACTTTGTGTAGCAAATAGACCCTCACCTCACTGCAAGCAGGACTGATACAAACTATAATTTCTAAATCTCTTTCCACCCCCCTCCAAAAAAGTACAAAAAATCTCAAATTACTGTATGTGTTAGCAAATTTCCAAATGAATTATCTCAATAAGAAAATCTTTAAAGAAATTATCTTATAACTTCAAAACATTCGCCAATAAGAGAAAGTCCTTCTTTCTCTCTCTTTGCCTTTTTGATCTGCTCAACACAAGCTTCAGAAAATTATTAGTGTTTGTGAATGATTGTGAGTACAGTACCCAGAGACGGGTACGTCTCTTTCGTATCACGAATTTCACTCATGAAGTTCCAGTTCAAGTTGACTTGAATGCCCATTGTTTATGTTCATACACAATTATTCCCTCATGAGAGATGTATGCGCTATGGATTGTGTATTCAATAAATCAAGCTGTGTTTTAAGATTGTGTGTTAGGTTTTTCAGCCAAGGTCAAAGTTGCTGCCTTAAATAGCTTTTTGAGTTTGTGGATAATTATGAAATAATCCTTCTTTTTCAGGGGCCTGTGAGGCATCACTGGCTTGCTCCACATGCCATGTTTATGTAAATCATGAGTACTTCGACAAGCTACCTGAGCCTGAAGAAAGGTAATGTTCAGTACATTGTCATAATAGAACCTGCTTTAATTTATTTTATTTTGTTAAAATACATTTCTTATATAAAAATCACTTGTGCTTTTATTCGTCACCCTCCTTTTACCCGCATTTGTTTTATCAAGTATATCTACATAACGGCACTTTGTGGGTCTTACAAATGTCAACTGGAGTCAGTGTGTTGATATAATGAGCCAGTCCTTATCAAAGATATAGTCAGATACAGTAAGCTTTCATCAACTATTGGCATTGGGTTTAATAGACTTCTCTTTTTCTTGTAAGTTAAGGAAATCATGGTGTAGACCATTTTTCCTGTGCATGTGCTACACATCTCATGCCTTTGTAACTTATTTTATCCTTTAAAGGGAGGATGACATGCTGGATTTGGCCCCTATGCTGCAGGAAAACTCTCGTCTTGGTTGCCAGATCATTTTAACTCCTGAACTAGATGGGATTGAGCTGACATTACCTAAGGTTACACGGAACTTCTATGTTGATGGTCACATCCCCAAACCTCAGTGAGAAAAGTAGACTGCAGTAAAGGCCAAGCAAACATGGGAGACGTCTTTTCTCAAGACCACAGTGTGTCTCATGTTTAAAAGACTGAAGAGCAGTTTGGTGAACCTACCATCAGCCTGATTTTTCTCTTTTCAAGTGTGTCCAAAGAATCTACACACACAGAATGGGTGTTTCAGAAACGCACAACATCTGGATCAAAAAAAGCACTTGGTCCTTTTAGGTTCAGGGACATAGAAATGCCTTTTGAAACTGTTAAGCTGGATGGTCGAACGGCTTGAACGGGAAGTTTTAGGATCAACTCAGAGTTAGTGTTCTAAAATTTCCAAAGATAATGAAGTTGACCTTTTGTGTTGCGCACATGAGTCAGACGCACAATTTTTATATTTACTTATACATCCTGTGTAAAAGTGAAATAGAAACGTTATTCTGGCATTCAATTATTTTTTTAGCAGGTTTTATTTTTAATGCTAATTGTTGAATTTGTTTACATGTGTCTGTTAAGGATCAAGGACGAAAAAGTTTGAAATTACAGTGCTGTTTGGTTACACTGCTTTCCAAAAATGACAGTTAACAGGTGTTTAATCTGTCTATGTATGTTAGTCTAGTCAAGACATTTCTGGAAAGCCAGCTGCCATACAACTGATTTAATTCTCTCAGATTGTCAGGAGTATACGCACACTAATGGAATTTATGCCTTGGGTAGTATTATAAGAGCCATCATTTTACCCATTTACAGGTTTTAAGCTAATAATATACAAATTTTTGCTTTAAGACGTATAATCTCACACACATTTCTAACATAGAACCCCACTCTGACCATAAGTGAACCCACCAAACCGTTGAAGAAAGCAGCTGATTTGTGTCTTTCCATAATGCTGTCTGTCAAATAAATAAATCGAACACATTCAGAGTTTAAAATGCTGTGTTATTTATCGACATACATTTATCGACAAGATGCAGGTTAAAGAACTTACACCCTGGTCATTGTGTAATATAAATATAATGCATCTTGATAAATTTTATTATTGTAAAAGTGAATATTTTTGTCATAATTTAAGAAATGAAACTCAATCTAGATTCATCGCATGTAAAGTGAAATTACAAGTGTTCTGTTTTCGCTTACAATAGCTCATGAAAATCAAAAATCCAGTATCTTAAATTTTTGTCCATACAATATAAATACAGTGTATCTCTCAGCCTAGTTCAGTACATGCATGGAGAAGACTGCTGATTTAAAAGTTGTATAATAGATGATCATCGACTACATCCACAAGGAGGACAACCCACAGAAAGTCATTGCTGAAAGGGCTGACTGTTTTTAGAGTGCTGTATTTTACAGTAAAATGTGCAAGGGCAACAAAGAATGACCGCAGCCTTAAGAAGATGGTAAAGCAAAGCCAAATCAAGAACTTTGGGAGAGATTCACAGGGATGAATAAAGTGCATAATCAGATAATAGGCTACAACTGTTGCTTATTAAGGCACTTTTGGATGAGAGACAACATCAGAAATGTCTTATCTTGGCTAAGGAGAAAAAAAAAATTCAATCCAGTGTAAAGTTTCCACACTTGTTGAAGTTGTAAGAGTTTTTTTTATATTAACAGTAAATTTGTTAATTCTACTCTCCTTCTTGTTTATCTGATAATTACATTTTATGTCTTCCATGCCACTACCTTCCTGTCCAGTTGTCACAATTTGGCTCTTCTCACAGAAGCTACAGTTACAATATTTCATGTCAATCGCACCTGAAAGCAAGTGGGTATATTAGGCAGCAAGTGAACCTTTTGTCCCACAAGTTGATGTGTTGGAAACAAAAAGAGTTGCCAAGTGAGTTTTAGAAGTTTGACAAGGGCCAGATTCGATGGCTGGATGATTGGGTCAAAGCTCCAAACCTGTAGCTCTTGGGGATGTCCCCTGTCTGCAGTGGTCAGGACCTGCCAAAAGTGGTCCAAGGAAGGAAACCCAGTGAACCAGAAAAGGGGTTATGGGCAGCTAAGGCTCACTGATGTACACTGGGTGCGAAGGCTGGTCGATTTACTCCGATCCAATATAAGAGCTCTAACTGCTGAAATGGTTAATGTTGGTCTCTTATATAAAGAAGTCAGAACACACAGTGCATTGTTGTTTTAACACGTACTCATTACTAAGCGGGTGGTCATAATGTTATGGCTCACCCGTGTATAAAGCAGTGTATTAGATGCTCAAAGATGGCGGCCATAAGCTGACATAAGCTTTACTGCTGTCTGTTAAATAAAGGGGGTAAAAAGAACTGTTTAACTATACCTTGTTTACCTATGAAAGCTACTATTAATAAAATGACAATGAATTACTGAATATGTAATAATCACTTATAGTTAAGTTAGCCAGCGAACTTTTTCTTTAATTGGCTTTAATGAGCTAAGGCTCAAACTAGCAACACCTGGACACCTGATTGTCACGTGATGCGTCAGTCTCACGTGACGTGACCGTAAACCTGAAAAATATAAATCTATTGGAAAACGCTGCATGGATATAAAAAACATCAACGTTTTATTAGGTAAGATATAGTCTAAAGTGTCTTATATTGTTGGATAGCAATGTAGAGATATGTAACACCAGTTTGTTATTATTATTTTGAAGAGTAACTTAATGATGGGGGCTTAATTGTGATTGATTGGGTTTGCGGACAGGATGAATGTAGTGAGGCATCACCAGGCGTCATGATGTCAGATTTCTTTATCTAGTTGTATTTTCTTTTGGAAACTTTTGAGAAACTTTTCTGGGCGAGTGGAATTTAACGCTGATACCTTTGGATGAGGCTACATTTTGAGAGAGAGAGAGAGAGCGCGCGCGCGCGCGCACCAGTTCAAAGAATCGCCTCAGAAAGGTTACAATGTAACAGCAGTATCGAGAATGTTCTGTTTATGGATTAAATGCAGGAAGGTGATTAAACGATTATATTTGTATTTAGCAGGCGTACACACATTTAGTTGAAGACGTTTAAGGATGTTAAGTCCGTACAACATTTTCCCCGAGTGGTATATCATTCTCTGTTTCTCTGTGTAAAAGCTTTGTTTGTTTGTACAATTAATTCATAAGTGTACAAACCTTTACTAATATGCAATCAACAGGTGTTCAATACAAAGTTAGGTTTCATGTGTTTACATTCAGTAACAAAAATGGTTTAAAAAAAAAAAAGTCACTGATATTTGCGTAATGTATAAAAGCCGGCTTTTGGCCAACACACTGTTTAAGTGGTAAATGTTTGTTTTTCCTGTTCTAGGTACCCCATTTATCAGCTTTCTGTAATGTAAATAAGTATGTTTACTTCAAAGTTATTACACAGCTTAAGGTTTAATAATTTGTAGCATTTTTGTTGTAATGGTTAGCACTGTTGCCTTGCACCTCCAGTGTCTGGGTTGGATTCTCACCTTTGGTTTGTGTTCTCCCTGTGCTTGTGGGTTTCCCCAGGCTACTACTACAATTTCCTCCCACAGTACACAGATTAGGCTAATTATTGTTTCAAAATAGACAGTGTATTTGTCCTGCATTTTATTGACCTCACCTCATGCCCCAAGTCTCCAGGGATAAACTCTAGACCCCCCCAGGACCTACAGAGGTGAAGGCATTGATGTTTAATATAGAAAATTTAAATGAACTTGAAATGACAAAGTTTAGGCAGTATGATTTTTATTTTTTATTTTTATAAGATGAGCTGTCAATACTTCTTCAGTCTTCCTTCCCATTGGTAGAGTTAAGTGAATGACATGAAACTCATGGTACATTTTAGAAATATGGTAGAAGTTAAAATACTGCTCAAAGCCTTTACCCAACTTTGTGATATGAATCCTACATTCCACTAAAGAGCATAACTTTGATTTCCATAGCTATTAATAACCTTTATTATGTTTGACCCAGAACAGCCAAGGAAGCATGAGTTCAGAGATTAACACTCCAGCTGACCTCAGAAGCTGCTCCAAAGCCTCAGGAACTGCTAGCAAAAACATGGAACCTGAAGACCTTTGCATGACTCAATCTTCTATCTTGTACCTTCTTCAGGAAGCCACCAAGCTTGTAACGCCACCAAAGCCGCACAGTCTGGATGTGGAAAAACGTTATGACGCCAAAGAAAAGATCGTTTCGCACAACTCGCCTAGCTTGAACCAAATAGTTCAGGAGGTTCAAACTGTTAAAACACAGCCTAGCTTTACAGGGGCCTTTTCTATGTTCAGCAGTAGTCCATGGGAGGTGATGAGTCTCATAAACCTCCAGTGCGAGAGGCTGCTGCATTCTGGTGCAATAAATGGACAGGAAGATGCACAAACTCCCAAAGCTAAAGATACTAAATCTGAAGACAGCAATGTCACCCAAGAATGGTCTTTGTGTCCTTCAGCTTCCACTTCTATTATGTTGCCAATAGCTGATACAATGGACTATGCCATGGAGTCAAAAGTTTTCTGCTCCATTCCTCATGTTATTGATTCAGTTGATCACATTCAGAGCACCAGTGGTGATGGTGAAAGTCCGACAATAAAAGCTGGAGAGGACTTGGCAGAGCTTATTTCCAAGACCACAGAGGACGGTCTGCATTCCTCCACGGTAAAGAATGATGATGGGACTGGTCACTACTTCCTGGTTGACACATCAGTGCTACCACTTGATTTGACAAAAAAAGTAGAAACGTGTGAACACACCGTACAGTCTGGTGAGGGTGTGAATGGAATGGATAGTGTACCGTCCATATCTGAGACTTCACATAGCCATGAAATAAGCTCTGTTGACTTTTCATCGTCTCTGGTTGCTGAAAAATATGAAGACTCCTGCTTTTCTTTTAATGAAGGTAAAAGTGCACTGGTGTCTGAAATGCCACCGCCAACAACAGATTTGAACAATAACCTTGAAGATGAGACGATGCAGGGGGCTGAAGAGAGTCATAAAGTCATCTCTGCCCAGACCAGAAGGAGGACACCTAGGAAGCAGGCTCACCCTGAGCGCAGCCCTGACCTACAGGACCCAGGACTTCAGGGAGTAACGTTCAGAATGCACGCGGAGCTTGATCAAAGCTCAGACCAATGCCGCCTTGTCATCACCTCCAACTATAGGCAAGCACTTCGTTAATCTATTAAATTAAAGCTAGCTCACAGATTTCTTGATTGCTTCATTTTAAATCCACTGAGGTGGAGTGTGGACAAAAAGGAAAAGATGCTTGTCAAAATGTGTGTGGACTTGACTTAAATGCTGCATTAGATATTGTAATTTTATAAATTACAGACTTAATGGAGCTCAGTTTAAGCTTTTATATTCCTGTAGCTGTACTTTTTCTCTGCATTTACAAATTAGTGTTTATGCTGCCTAGTCATGCAATTATAATGGATGACACTTTAATATAGGACAAATTTGACCTTTTCATTTAAAATGTGTATAATATACTCATATGCATGTTTGCATTGTGTCCCTGTTTGAGAACTCCTTCTTCTGTCTGTCCTGTAGCAAGATATGCAGGCGTGGCAGAAGTAATAGAAACTGCAGGTCCAGATCAGTGCAGAATTCCCAGCGAACCAGCAGCTCGGAAGAGGAGAGTGACTCAGCCAGTCTGTGCAGTAAGTACTGCTGTTAGAGGGCTGTATGTTTTTTTTTTTTTTTTTTTCTTTTCTTTTCTTTTCTTTTCTTTTCTTTTCTTTTCTTTTTTTTTTTATTTCTATCAATGTGTGGGGTATAAACTGCATCTGTTTGCAAGTGTCTATATAAGGAAGGCATTGAAGTTAATGTACATTGCGTGGTTACAATGGGCGTTCAAGTCAAACCGAGGAATTTTGATTGCGCAGAATAACTGAACACAGCTCACTCTTCTATACCGCTTTAACCTGTATTCAGTGTCACAGGAACCTGGAGCCTATCCCAGGAGGCTTGGGGCACGAGGTGTGGTACACCCTGGACAGGGTGCCAATTCATTGCGGGGCACACACACTCACATGCTACAGGGAATTTGGGAATGCCAATTAGCCTAATCTACATATCTTTAAGGAGAAAACCGGCGTACCCGAAGGAAACCCACCAAGCATGTTTTGAGAACATGCAAACTCCATGCACACAGAGATGCGAATCGTGCCTGGCCTGGAATCGAACTCGGACGCTGGAGGTGCAAGGTGACAGTGTTAACCACTACACCACTGTGCCGCCCCGAACACAGATGTGGGAGTAAAAGCTACCTCTCTATATAATCCCCTGCTACTGTAATGTACTTTCTGTATCCCAGTGTTTCTCTAGTGCTTGGATACCATCACAATAGACATGATCGGTCTGATACGCTAGCCCCTTTCAGAAACTCCTTTAATGGCACAAACATGCAAAAAAGCCTTGAAGTGCTGTTCCTGAATAATTGTGTGTACAGTTCCCACAGATGTGTTTCTTCCACAAGTTGCTGACAAGTTATCCGTCAATTTAATTTTTATTTTATTTCCTCGTTTACTTTAATGAACAGGCATTTCACTCTGAACTTTTAGGGGAGCGACTGTGCTCGGCTCCCAGCCACCCCTGTCAGTTTCACCTTAGAAATGTCTTCAAAAGTCCCCATTTGACTTGAATCCCCCTCTAAGAAATGTTGCATATTAGTAGCCTATTCCAACAGCAGATGGAGCTCTGATTCAACAGTAGAACTTGTAGCTTGGACAAGACTTGAAGCTTGGACATGACAAGTCTGAGTGGAAAATAAAGGGTACTATCTTTTATAGAAATAAAAGGGAGGCTTGTCTGTACATTGGTCAGAACCCGCTCTTTTAAAGTTTTCGTTTTACGTTTCATACATTTGAATGACTTAAAACCAGTCTTAGAGTTTTGTCAATCCAATTTTGGGACATTATCATATTAAACTGGCTATGTAGAATTTAATGACTTCTGCAGTTCTTAGCTACAGTATCTGCCTAATGTTTATCCTGCACCATAGATTAAATCTAAATATTGAGTAAAACTGATATTGGCAATTATGTGCCGTATTTAATAATCTACTTTAAAATAAGCTTATTGTAAACAAACACCTGCACCAATAGATATTAATTTTTTTTAAAAAAGCTAAACTGAATATTTTTGCTGGGTTTAGGTCATATCTTCACCACTGAAATAACAGTGCTGAAATGGTTCAAGTTAATTTTAATATGCTGAAGTTGTTTTTAAAACAAGATTTTTTCATCTGTGATTTGCTCTGTGATTACTAAACAGGAAGTGAATTTCGCTAATGTTAAAAGCAGTACAACGAAAGAATATAAGCAATAGGACTTGACACTGTTGCATTGATAGATTTTTGTGTCCTTCAGGGAAGAGTTTATTGATGACTGTGGTAAATAATGCAACAATTTTTATTTATTTTTTTTATTTAACCCAGAAAAGCTTAGATTTCTTATTTATGATGTGAATATTTGACACATTAATGGAATGATTAAGTAGATGCAAATGTTTATTCTGTTCCTGTGAATTTTTTTTGTTTTTTAAGAGAAGATCTGTGCGTCCTGCTGCACTAGAAAGACTCCTTTATGGCGAGATGCTGAAGATGGCACGCCACTCTGCAATGCCTGTGGAATCAGGTGGGATTGCTATCACTCTGTACTTGTGAACATGGGGTGGTATGTGTGTGTCTGTATTGTTATAAATGTTTTTGGTTCACAGGTAGGCTGTCTGGTATTATGTATTGTTTGAAGTCAATCACTGTGACTCAACAGCCATCTGTGGCCAGGGCATCAATAGAGCTAAATTGACCATAATCTCAGAACTTCGGTCAATCAGGGTGACGCATCATGGCCATCTGAGGAAGGAAGAGTGTGGTTAAAGATTCTTTGTGTGTTAAACTACCATGTGGTGATGGGCAATTTGAGGGGGAAAAATGTGGTGAAATTCCACATCTCGGAGAAAGCGTGTGCTAACCCGAAGTCTAAGAGGAGTTGTCAGAATGAGTCAATGTGTAAGAAGGGGATTAGGTTGGAAAGTATTGGAGTTATAATTTAAAGGTTTTGACAAGCTGCTTATATCCAGAATGAATTCAGCCATAATAAGCATATGTGAATCCAACAACCATTTTCCAAACTGCCTTTGGATTATTATTTAATTTTTTTTTTATTCAAGTGGAACTATTTATACTTTAGCCCGATAAAGGAAAAACAAGAATAATCCTTGCTTTTTATGTTATGATTGGAAACCTTGGTTTGAATTTGACAGGTATAAGAAGTACCGTGTGCGCTGTCTACAGTGCTGGAACATTCCTCGGAAAGAGGCCAGCTCCAACTCCAAGTGTCTGAAGTGTGGAGATCTCCTCCAACTCGCCTCACAAAGTAAACGTGCTGGTGGTTGGTAGCATTTCTCAGCTGTAAACGGCCCCATATCAGCTTTACAATTATAAAAAAACTTAATGTTCTGGTAATGTCTGTGTGTGTTTGTAAAATATGTCTGCAATAGTTATCTTAATGTTGTAAATACTTGCGTATATTTGTCACTTTTTATGTTACTCAAAAAAAAAAAAAATCTCAATTGTGTGTGAGCAATGGACCATTCACAGTTGGTTTGGTCTCCTAACAAACGGTTTACTAGGCATTTCCAGAATTTACAATTATTTATATCTACATGCAAACTTTCTAAGAAAGTGATTCCTGTAGAAGTGGTTATATTTTGCACTTGGTTGTTTGTGTAGTGGTGTCTCCTATTTAGGACTTGCATGCATGCGTGTTCCTGTTGTCTTTACAAATTCTTTTGTTTTTTCTTTTGCTTCTGTGATAAAAATTTTACATAGGAAGTTCTTCTGTAAACTTTGTTGGATTTGTTTGGAAATTAAATTTTGGTGTTTGACACTTGAGGATTTTGTATTTTATTTTTTGCAGTCGGTACATGAGGTGTACCACACATTTTCATATTCTTCAGTATTGTGAGTCTTGAGCCACACCTCATTTCTTTGTGTTGCACTCTTTCGTACATTTGCATTTATATTGTTCAGGGCCATCGGGGGTCTGGGGCCTGTCCCTGGAGGAGCATGGACAGAACATGCAAAATCCACACAAACCTCAAAAGTCATGCACCAAAGATACTATTTAATTTTACTTTTTTTATATATATATATATATATATATATATATATGAAAACAACCACTGTACCTCATTTCCCCCTTTCATAGGTTCTAACCACTCATTATACTCATCACCGACCTAGTCATCTGCAGCTGTTTCTCACTGGTTCATGACTTAATTTAGATTTTATTTATTTTTTTTTTAATGCTAACAAAAAAACATTCCTCTAAAACTGGTCAGGGGGGCTGGACTGAAAAATGGGGGGGCAAAAAGTCATTTGAAAAGCCTCAAGAACTCTTCAAGGTGACATTAAATATACAAAACATTATGGATCTTCTGAAGCAAAATATGAAGAAATCAGGGGGTGAGTTAAGACTGCTCCATACTATCATGTAGAAATGTATAATTCGATTGGTATTTACTAGTCAATATTTTACCCATCAATGAATCTTGGCACAATTTTATTCAGAATTTAGCTTCATCATATTTCATACCTAGTGGTACATTAATTTATTTACAGTAATTCCTCACCTTTAGTAAAAAAAAGGCTAAAAAGAATGGGAAGAAAATAATTTATATAATTTAAACATTCGAACTGAGTAGCATGCATGCTGAATATACGCATGACGATGTAAATGATATGATATGGCATAGATGTTGTATATGCCAACTCCAATTCCTATAATATTAGGTATATGGTGACAAAAATAAGGTCTTAAGGTAATATTTACTTTCTTAGGACACAAAAGGTCTGTTAACTATTTAAAACAAATGCACACATCTCAATCCAGCATGACATAATTTCCATCATTTTACTTCGCTCTGAAGCTGACTTTACTTGTTTATTAGAAACATACAGCTGAATATGGACCAGATGAAGCGCACTGGAAGTGTAAAGCTTTAATGTGCATTAAAAGCGGCGGAATACTTGCTGGATCATCTTATTTTCTTGTTCCTAGCTGTGAAGGGTTTTCTTTATCTGTCAGCAAGGGCCACATCACTGTGAAGCTGCAAATCGTTTCCTTATGTCTCATGACTTGCAATACATTTGAAGCAAATGTCATTACATGGGCTAAGACTGAAGCCAGTCATTATGGAAATGTTTAGCTTATGCTTTGAAATATACACCGATCAGCCATAACATTATGACCACCCACCAAATATCAAGTAGGTCCCCCCTTTTAGCGCTGAAACTGTGATGTGATGTGTGTTCTGACATCTTTCTACAGGATTAACCTCTCCAGCAATTTGAGCTACAGTATGTCTTGTATTAGATCGGAATACATGAGCCAGCCTTCATTCCCCACATACATCAGTAAGCCTTGGCAGCCCATCACCCTGTCGCCGGTTCACCAGTTTTCCTTCCTTGGATCACTTTTGGTAGGTCATGACCACTTCAGATCGGGGACATCCCACAAGAGCTGCTGTTTTGGAGTTGCTCTGACCCTGTCGTCTAGCCATCACAATTTGGCTCTCATCACAGTAGCTTCAGTTACAATATCTCATTACAATGGTGTCTGGAGGTGGGTGGGGTGTATTAGGCCGCAAGTGAGCATTTTGTCTTTGAAGTTGATGTGTTAGAAGCAGGAAAAATAGGCATAAGGACATGATCGACTCTGACAAGGGCCAAAATACTCATCTGTCTGTACAGTTCCCTTCAGCAAGTTGGTGACAAGTTATACAGTGTTTTTAAAGGATCAGGCATTCCACTCGCTGAATGTTCATGGGAGCGAATGTTCAGGCCCCGAGCCACCCCAGCCTGGATCGTTATTCACGATCATATGGCCTTCTGTAAAATGTTTGCAACACTGAAATGCTCAAATGTTTTATTGTGGCTAAGAGTTTTATCACTACACTGAAGTGTGTCGGTTTTACGCATATATTCTAATCAATCTATGTGAATCTGTTTAATGAAGACTTTTTAGCAGTATTTACATTTGAATGTATTTTTGATTGAGTTAACCTTGACAAAGGTGCTCAGCCATCAGCTGCTTAACCAACATTACAAATAGTACCCTATGTAGTCAAAAGTTTGTGAACACCATTAGCCAACGCATAATATTAAAGCATCACAATCCAGATTCAGTACCCTCTTACTATTAAAATTATTTCCTCTATTTTTAGAAGGCTTTCCAAAAGATTTGTATTTGTATGGAATGTATTTGTGGGGATTTGCCCATTCAGTCACAATGCATCAGATTAGAGGTGACATTCTTCCTTCTTTCTCAGCAGTGTGTACACATCATCAACACTAGGTGGAAGTGTCTTGCTATTTGTTGATGTAAGATCAACTTTCTGCGGAAGTGTAGAAAATCTCATGTCTCATGAAAATACATTAGTCAACAATTTGTTTAGTTAAAGCTTTCCCCCTGGCTCAGTGCATCACATGTTAGTGCATACTTCTTGCATACTAACCCCCCCCCCCTAAACTAGGGGTCATGATGCAATGTAGGGTCAAAAAGTGATAACCAACCATATGCAAAGCAAATCTCTGACATCAAAATATAAAATGATTGGTTCCCACAAAATTTTCTTATTGATACTCTCAGTTTTTGTCCTAATGAAATAGGGGGAAAAAATTCAATAGAGATTATAAAAATCTTTTTAGATAAGGCTATCTGCTAAATGATATATAAGTAATAAAAATGTCCTTATGACTCCTTATGAGGAGCATAAGGAAAGCATAAAATATTGTTCTGAATTTTCATGAATACCAAATTTCTTGTGGAAACACACTCATGAATCATTTATGGATAAGTCTGTTTCTATTCCACTTGATGTTTTAAAACCTTAACCTTAAAAAGGTCTTTACCAGACAAAGACAGTCAGGAATTGTGTGAAAAAAACTTTTGCACATGTTAAAGAAAATATTTCCTTAAGGATTTTCTAATAACATTATTATGTTTACCAAACTAAGAAACAAATACATGTAATTAATCCAATTAGGAGATATTATTGATTCCCAAAAGGGTGAGAAAAACTTTAATGTATTTTTTTTTACATGTATGGAAAGAGTCTGGTGAGGAAGAATCTAAATATTAAAAGAAAAGGAATAGGTGAAAACCTTTGTCTGTGCCACTGTAAATATTATATAAGAGCAGCTTAAAAGTGTAACCTTTTATAGTGCACTTATTGTATGGCATTATAGGGCATCAAACACTTATTTTTTTTAATTACAAGATTTTTTATTTAACTTTTGTGATTATTTAAAAAAAAAAAATGCTCCAAAATCAAGATTAATGAAGTTACCAAATATGTTTTTTTGCCCATATAGAATAATAGTGTTTCCATAATAAACATCACAAAAAAAAACTATTTTCTACAAATAAGGCTCTTCCCCCAATTAAGGGTTAAAATGACAAAAAATGTAATTTAGATGTGAGTGCAGTAAAGTAAAAACATATACAACACTTTATACCCTACTTTACCAAGGTGATAATGGGCTCTAAACCCATCATACAGGCAAATTGCTAAGGGTTTCTTTGACTTACCAGGTTGGCTGATCAAAACACAAAGAACATCATATAGCAGAATAAGAATAAAATATGTTATAATAATTAATTTGTCTACAAATTGTTAAAATAAGTAAATAATGTTCTGGAACATGATGTATATATGAGGTTGCCCAAATTTATAAATTCTTTAAAGTGTTCAATATGTTGCGTTAATGAAACGCATTATGTAGCCTACTGTAGTACTGTAAGTGCATGTAATTACCACAGGGGAACGATAAGAATCTCTCAGTGGGGGTTCTGGGCCTTGTATATGAGAGCAGCTGCAGTTAAAAGGCAACTGATTGGGCGACTGTATATCAGAAATCAGTTTGAAAACTAATTTGTGTCTTCTAAAAAAAAAACTTCATACCATATGCAATTTTACTTAGACACTATACAGTACTTAAACATCTTGCAATAGTGAAAAAAGGAAATGTTTATTGTGGACTGTTCGTTCAAACCAATTGTTGCATCAGACCTTTAAAACATATTCTTAATCATGTTCCTTTTAATGTTTACATTTGTTCAAAAAACAACTTTATATGTGAATAATAAGGTTTGGATTATTACCTTATGCTTTGCATCTAATTTCATGTTTTTTGTTTAATATTGAAAAGCAAATAGTATAAAAATATTTTCTACTATTTTATATATAGTAAAAGAAGTGATCTGTCTTTTAAAATCCTGTTTGCCTGAGTGTTATGGTGTGGCCTATTTTTGGTATGAAGTCTGGTCTCTCCTGAAGAAAAAAAAATGACATCACCTCCTTCTCATCTACTAATGGATATAGAGTTACATGAGGGGAAAAATCTTGAGGATGTTTTCCTTTCTTACTCAGTGCTTTCACCTACAGGACTAAGAGAAATGCCCCTCCTCTTGTGATTTTTATCACAATCAAAATAAACATTTATGTTTGTGAAACATGAAAGACGCGACCGGAGCGCACTCGTTCTTCGATGGGAATTAAAGCGACGTGTGTTTTTGTTGAATTTAGTCGTTTGATTTTTTTTTTCCTGCTGCATGGATAAGGAGATCATGACCGCAGCTCGGATGTAAAATAAGTTTGTGAGCTTTTTTTTTTTAATTAATTGCGGGATTATGATTTTAGATGAAAGCTCCATGGAGGAGCCTGACATCGACGTTGTTGGAGAGCAGGATAAAGATGCTCAAGTTCAAACGCCGTCGAGTGACGGCAGGATGATCAAGGAGAAGGCGCGAGGCGACGGGGCATCCGGGGTGGCGTGCGTGAAACCGCCGTACTCCTACATCGCGCTCATCACCATGGCGATCCTGCAGAGCCCGCGCAAGCGCCTGACGCTCAGCGAGATCTGCGAGTTCATCAGCCGCCGCTTCGCCTACTACCGCGAGAAGTTCCCCGCGTGGCAGAACTCCATCCGGCACAACCTGTCGCTCAATGACTGCTTCGTGAAAATGCCACGCGAGCCCGGCAATCCCGGAAAGGGCAACTACTGGACCCTGGATCCCATGTCCTCTGATATGTTCGAGAACGGGAGTTTCCTGCGGCGCAGGAAGCGCTTCAAGCGGCACCGCTGCTTCGCCAAGGAGGCGGAAACGCCGCTTCCGGGATTCCCGCTCGGATCCTACGCTTCGGCTTTACCGCTCCCGGGTTTAGATTTGTACCTCGAGTCTTCACCTCCTCCTCATCATCATCCTCCCCAACCTCCTCCTGCTCTTGTCTCACCTGTCGGCAGCCTGTTACCCGCCCTGTCCACTCTTCTGAAAGGTTACCTCCCGCACCCTGCCCGCTCTCTCACCCTGGAGTCCTCCCCGCGCGCGCATTTCCCCGGCGCACAGCTCGCACCCGCGGCCGCTCTCCCGCCTCTCCCGCCGAGCTTTTACACTCTGCAGCAGGAATATCACAAACTGCAGGCTTTGCACAACACCGCGCTCACCACCAAACTGTTACAGCGATTCGGTGACGCCACACTCTAATACCTTTTGCTAACTTATAAAAAACTAACAAGAGTAAACAGCACCGTGTTAGCCTATGATAGATATGATGATTTGACAAAAAGGCTATATAATATAATGTGGAAACCCCACATCTGTGGAATTATCAAAGAAGTCATGCAATTTCTTTTTTATTTTATTTCTTTTGACATTATTTTTGTTTAAACAATTTCAAGAAGAGTTTCTTCTTAGCTTTCCTGAAATTTTCTCTTATATCAAACTGATCTAGCACCAGAGAACGAAAAAGCAGGAGTGTTTTTCTTTACTTAAAAAAAATGGACAGTACTTTGTTTATTGATCTTTTTTTGCGACAGACGTTGAAGCACAAGTTCATCCGCATTTTTTTTCAATTATACTGGAATATCATCTTAAAAAAAGATATAAATCTTTTGTAGCGATTTGCTGACGTTACACTGTAATATATTTTGTTACTTAAAATATAAGAAATGGTATCCCCCCTCCAAACATCATTAATGTAGCTGAGGACAAATAATAATAATAATAATAATAATAATACAGGAACGCGAAATTACCAAAAGCGACACCTGTAAAATTATCCATGAAAGGTCAATTCAGTTTTATTTTTAAACATCATGGACTTATTTTTAAACATCTTTTTTTTTTAAATAATACAATTAATTCAGTAATCTTTTTTTCTTACTTTAATAGTTTACATTGCTGTACAGGTGGGAAAAATTAAATTATACTTGGATGCGGTGGTTGTTTTATCATGTGTGTGCATTTCTTTTCTTTTGTTTCGTTTTTTTAAATTGCCGTATGCTTTGTGTTATTGCCACATTTATTAGTATTTAAACTTTTAGTCAGAATTAGTATTTAAGCTATGTAGACACTTTAACACATGACCAGTGTTTTTTTAAATAAAGGTCTACAGCTTCATTTGTTTTTTTATATTAATTTTGCTAAATTGAAGTTTATGGCTGAACAAAGAGGTAGAAATAAAAACATCTGAGAAGGGCACTGATTGGGCATATCAGGTCTTATATGGTTGTTCTTGTATAATGATACAGATTTTTACAGCTTTGCATTCTTTGCATTATTAGGTTTTATACATCAAGAGGGAAAACAAATGCAGGTTTAATTTATATTAGCATAGCATTTAATGTATTTTTGTTCATAACTTAGAATACGTTCAATTACTTCAAATACAATGTCATATATTGCTTTAATTAATTTATTTCCATTGGCACACATATTAACAACTAGTACATTGTGATAATTATATTACTAGATTTGATTAGTGGGAAATTATTAAATATCCATGGCATAAACATGGATTTATGGCAAATAGAGGCTGGGTCTGAAAAACTAGCAACAATTAAAGATGTCTTGAACTCAAAAGTTCATATTATTAAGAGTCATAAAGTACCCCACATAATATTTACCCCCATAATATTCAATTCAGTTTAAATGTCAGTAATAATAATTACACATTGTTGTCACATAAATGTTTTTTGTCTGATATTTAATGGACTACTTAAAGTTAACACAGCTACTTAAACAAAGCACTGTCTGCCTTACTTTATTTTTATTTAAACTTTAGCCAAATGGAATGTAAAATAAGGTAGTTTATGCAATATAAAAAGGTAATTGTAAATCTCTGCTCAAGTTTCTTAGATGTAAATTTACAGCTCACTTAAATTCATAACAACACCTTATTAATCTTTCAAGTACAAAAAGGTGAAAAGTAAACTGACTGTAATAGCTATGGGTTTAAAGCCTCTGACAGAAAAGTCACACCAGCTTCATATGAGTCATGTAATTTTTTTAGACAATTCGTATGACATGTATCATTCATTTCATGTGTTCTTTAGCATGATACATGGTTTTTAAAAATAATATTTTAATTACAATAATTAAATCATCATCTCATTATGTATACAGTGGGCTGGAGCCTATATTGTGTTTATAGAGGCAGGGTACACCCTGGACGGGGTGCCAGTTCATCACAGGGCTCACATACACTACAGGCAATTTGGGAACGTCATTCAACTTTACTTGCACGTCTTTGGACTGTGAGAGGAAACCCACCAAGCATGGAAGAGAACAAGCAAACACCGCATACACAGACCCGAGGCGAGAATTGAACCCAAACCCTTGAGGTGCAAGGAAACAGTGCTAACCACTACACCAGTGTGCCGTCTCTAGTTTTAAAAATAATTTGATAGTTTTTATTCTTTTTTTTTTTACATAAAGTGCACGCTGATGTATTTTATATGATTAATCTATTTGCCCATTTAGGTCATGCAATTCTATTTTTCACTTGTGATCAACCCCCACCCCCCACCTAAACACCAACCAACACACACCACATTACTTATTCCTCACATTAAAGATTAAAAGTAGAATATTAGGGATGTATGTAAGAATTCTTTCAATGAAGAGCTCACCCATCATTTAAAAAACTGTCCTGAAAGAGAAACATATGCACACAGGTCCTTGTTTGACTCACTGCCGTTATCAGATACATATGTGTGTGCAGTTGTTGTGTGGTGTAGGTTTTGATCATGATTTTCGTGTATAAAAGAGGATCCTCGTCTCTTTGTTTTGTTAATTAATTTTTGGGGGAGTAATCAGCCTGTATGCATTACTAAACATGTGGGATTAAAAAAGATTTCCTGGGAAGATTCTGAACATCTCCAGATTTTGGAAGATATTTAATGGAAAATATACACATGTCTGGCTTGTTTCATCCCATACACATTTTTAAACCAACCCCAACCCATTATATAATAATAATAATAATAATAATAACACACACATTCAGATCTGCTCTGTACTGATTGTATTTGAGTGGAAAATCCATGATGGATTTGAGCATGGATTTTTGTGGATTTATTTTGCATGGAGAAGCGATGGGGTCAGTTTGCACCTGACAAAACAAACAATGTTATTCACTTTTGGGCAGAAAGAGGTTTCCATCTCGCTTTCTCTGCCTCTTCCTCGTTCACATTTTCCACTTGCTCTGTGTCTGAATTATTTTGTGTTTATATGCATATAAACACAAATCCTGTTTTACTAATTTGTGTAGACTTTTGCAGGCACGAAAGTCTCTGTGTGGGGGCAAGTTGGGAATTGGCATCACCACTGTGATGAATGATGCAGTTAAAATATTATTTATCCTTCTGCTGTAGTCTCTAGGGTTGTTCAACACTCCATTTATATCATTGTAAGTACTGTATAGTGTCTAAAATCCCAGTGTAGTAGTATGAGTAATCTGAATATCAATCTGAGTGCAAGATTAAGGCAAGACACTTCAAGTCTATATATTAGAGTCATAAAAAACAATAGATATCACAATGACTCACTGCCCTCTACTGCTTATGATTTATGCAAATTATGATTAGTCTTATTACACATTTAAACAAATAATAAAAAGTAACTAGTCTTTTGATATATAAATATATTATCATAATAAAAAGATTATATTATTATTATTATTATTATTATTATTTCAGAAGGGTCAGATTACTGGCTTCAGCAAGCAAATAAAACAACTAAGGAAATTTGAAATTAGTGGAACTGGGTTAAGAAACCTTTAACACTTAAAAATCTGAAAGGATGTTGCTAAATTATCAACTACTGTACTTCGAAATAATGTGATCGGGAAAAAAAACAACATGAATGGCGATCCCAGTAAAAACCATAGTTATGTGTAACAGTGAAAGAAAGAGCATTTCCATATTAACACAATGTAATGAGAACTCACTGAATTGAGACTAAACAGCTGTGTGGCCTTAGGAAAACCACTTATTAGTGAGTAAAGTAAACTTTTTTAATTTGCTATGGAGAATAAAGATTGGAGCAATGAGAAAGGGTGATGTAGTCGGAAGAGTCCAGATTGACCCAAAGCAATGGAAGCATCAGGGTAAGAAGGTAAATGCATGAAGTGATAGACCCATATATCATGGCATATAGGCATAGTGGCCACTCTACAAGCCTCTGGAGTCAATGTAATGATCTGGGGTTGCTTCAGTTGGTCAAGTTTAGGCTTAGCAATGTTATGTGGCAATAAAATCAAATCAGCTGATGACCGGAACATACTAAATGAGCAGGTTATCAAATTAATAGAGTTTTCCTTCCTTAATGGAACAGGGACTCAAATTGTGAAAGAGTGGTTCTGAGAGCATGAGGGATCATTTTCACACATAAACTAAGTGCTGTAAACAAAGCTAAAGGTGACTGAATTAAGTCTTTTTTTTTCTTGGTCAGGCAGTGTTTTTTATTTAAAAACGGTTGGAAAATATTCATAATTCAGAAAAAGAAAACAGTTTGGCCTAATGTTCTTTCACATTTCGCAAGGTTTATTAGGTTTCTAAAGAAAATACCATATATAACATAATTATGTATGAATTACATTAAATTAAAGTAAAATAAATGAATGAAATGGGAACAAAATAGGCAAGGTACACCTTTGACAGGGTGCCACTTCATCACAGGGTGCACAAGCACACACACACTACAGGAAATTTGGACAGTAGGAGGAAACTGGACCCAAAATGAGAATCAAAACCACAATCATAGAAGTGTGAGGCCACTGTGCTAACTAAAAATCTAAATATAATGTTTATATAATATTTAATAATTGGTTGCTTATGTGACAACTTCAACAGAAACCTCATTTCCCCTCTTGTCTGCTCCAATCATTCAGCATCACCACTATAGAAATCACGAATCTGATCATCTGCCATAATCTGCACCTGTTTCTCACTGCTTAATACCTTAAGGTACTTAGGGCAAAATATAAAGAAATGAGGTTTGGCCCAAGGCACTTGAATAGTAATGTACATGACTGTGTAAAGTTGATAGATTCTTAAAATCTTGCTAATTTTCATATAATGATGCAACTTATGAGTAGACACATTTTAGATGAAATTTAACCAGAAATCTGAAGAAAAAATATACACATGACTTAAAATTTTTTTGTCCTGATTTGAATGAAAATGGTTAATCAAAGAATCAAATTTATGTTTCTTTACCATTTATACAGTACCAAATGTATGTGGTCAGACAGTAATTTCCATTTATCACACATTTTTTTTGTTAGCAGAACTTCATTATATAACCTGTCGTGTTGAACATGTTATCTGTTACCAAGTTCAGTTATATACTGTAAAACTGGTGGTCAAATATTTATATTATATTGAAGTATCATTGGTCAGTTTGTAAATTGTAATTCAAAGTGGACTATATCACCATTTACACAGCTTGCAACAATCTATTACATTTTAGTTTTTTTTTTTAACTTTGGGATAAATCTACTTCACATTTTTCACAATTATTAGCCATGTAGTAGCAACACAGATTGAGAAGCTAACATTAGATAGCATCCATTTCTTTGCATATTGGCATGAGTAAATTTCTGATCTATTTGAGGCATCTCTAAGATCCTCAAGCTCTATGAAACACTCTAGCCTTTTTCATGACTGTTTCCCAGCAGACGTTGCCCTCGAGGCCTTCCTGATCATGTTGAACAAGCGTTCCATGCTGTTTTTCATTTTTTCCCTTCTTCTGTTTGTTCTGCCACATCTGTGAACATTCGCTCCTGACAGTTCAGATACAAACGTTGCCTGAGATGCTTCCAAAAAGCCGATGTGGAATGAAAATGGCGAGGGTTTAGTTCAAGGATACGTAGCGCATAAATAATCACTTAATAATGCAGAAATATACATTAAGTTACCAGTTTATTAAGACAGTTAATCATTTTCTTTAAAATTGTACATAAAAAATAACAGATATTTATTAGAGACATTCTATAATTTGGGGCTCATTTCACCTGAGGAAATAAAAGATTTGTTTTCAATAGAACAAATCGTAGTTAAAGTAAAAAAAAAAAATCCATCAGTGTAACATATGTGCTACATAGGTGCGAAGCTTAAAAATTTACCTTTTTTCAAGGAAAAGGATGTTTTTTCTACTTAGTTTGTCTCCCACCAATAAGTTAGAACTTTGTCCTGCAACTTAAAAATGATTTGTCCTAACGCCAAGTGACCAGTAACAAATTAAATTAATTTTGTTCTACACTGTAAACTGGTAACGGCAATTATGTATGAAGGAAAACCTCGATAACCCTAGATTATGTACATTACTAGATAGTTAACAGTTTCTTATAATTTCAGTTTTAGGACTTGCCTCGCTGACCACTTCTTTAAATTTCTTTTTAAAAATTAATCATAAATGATCTGTAAACCATAACATAACAAATGAGTGTATTACTTGACTTTAATTGACAGTCAAGTAATATAGTTAATGGCAAGGAGCTATTGTAGACATTTTCTTATTTAATTTTATTAGAGAACACTTACCACAATGTGTTTAAAATGTATGCCACAGAAAACAATGACATCATTTGCTGCTGTTCACTTGGCCTTGAGACAAATGATTTTTGAGTAACAGGATGGAGATCTGTTAGCAACTTAGTTGACAGAATTTTTGTGAACATTAATAACTTATTCTATAAAAATTATTAAAATGAGAGAACATACAGTGTATATAATATATATATATATATATATATATATATATATATATATATATATATAATATATATATATATTATAAAATAATATATAATATATATATATATATTAAGTATTTAGATTTATTCAATAAATTTTAAAATAGTTTTTGTATAATGTTTTTTATTCATTACTGTGAAACCAAGAAACCCTCAATAAAAAGGTGACAAAAAGGTTAATGTGGCAACATTATGACAATGTTCAGGCTAAGTGATATTACAACATGCTCATTTCCATCAATAGGTTAAATATGAATTTTTTTAAAAAATATATTTGCAATAAATATACTTATCATGTTAATGACCATTAAAAAAAAAACAATCAAATCACAATGTTACCTAGAAATGTGTTTTTATGTAAAATGCCCACTTTCAAAGCCACCACTGCTGCTTCTTGAGAAAATTAAGCAACACCTTTTGACCAGTCAGAATCAAGCATTTTAAGGGCACAAATCATTTTTTTAAAGTATTGCATAAACTAAATCAAATGATCAAATGTATATTTTCTTCATGATGCTAAGACAATGTGGGTGTTGAGACATTTTTCCATCAATGTGAATTTATACAGTATACAACGACTGGAATTGCCCAAATGTGTTATTCATTGGTAATGCATTTTCTATAAACTCATTATGTAGACAGCTTTCCCATAAAGTTCCACATAAACCTGGCCTGCAGCATGTACATTCGTAATGCCAGTATGATTTGCAGTGAGTCTAAATAGGTTTGACAGAAGTGTTACAGCTGAGGACTGACTTCAATAATGTAGACTTTCTGCCAACATGCCATTATGCTGACAAAACCAAGAGGAGCACAGAATACCAAGGTAGTTTAAGCATAACTCGGCCCGAGGTAGAAGTTAATGAATCACACCAACATGGCCTCACGAGTTCACATGAATTCACACGAGCCAACTCAAAATGAAAAGTAATGAACGGTTAAGAGCAGAGTGAAGGGTGAAGTAAGCGGTAAGTGACCATAGATTTCGTTATTTTCTATTAATTTCGCTTGAGATGAGTTTGATTATGTTTGCACAAGCACTAAATGAACTGTATATTAGTCGGTATGTTTTTCTGACTTTGCTATACACTTCCTTACCGCCTTCTTCTACTATATTTGTGACTTAATTATAACCTGTACTACCCTCTCTCTCTCGCTCGCTCTCTCTCTCTCTCTCGCACTCAATGCAGAACATTTTGGTTTTTCACTTTTCTGTTATCCTTTAATGCAGAGCTTAAACTGTACAGCGTTCCAGGATTCGTCAAATTTCCCACCCCAACTGCAACTCAAAATCCACACAAAAAGACTTGAATTCAACCCAAAATGTTTTGACAATAAACAAAGGAGACTCGTTTTTTTCAATTTTTTCTTCAGTCTTACATGGAAAACAAGTTAACAGTGGTGTGCACACATTTCTGATTTCTATATAGCTTACACAGACACTTTTGCTGTACACTGAAGATATTTAGATTTGAGATCAAAGATGAATGTGAGATGATTGATTGGATTGTTTATTTTTTTTGGGGGGGGGGGTTCAACTGTCAATCTTCTCTTTAGGAGGTGAAATGTATGTTCAGTTTTGTTAAGTTCTGGTGATTGACTTGGCCATTGATCTAAAACTTTCCACTTTTCCCTCTGATGAAGTAATTTGTTGTCTTGGCAGTATGTTCTGAATCATTGTACGCCTGCTTGATGAGATTCCTTTGAATTAAATTGGATGCTTTATTTTAGAAATTGTCAGATAGAATGTTTCTATAGTCTTTTGAATTCATTCAACTGCTACCATCATAGGTTTCATCATCAATAAAGATCACTGAGCCCATTCCAGAAGCTACCTCCACCACATCCACTATGCTTGACCTGTGCACTTGCATGCAAGTAATCATTTTTAACTGTTAGAGGTTAATCTTTTTCACTTATCATTTTATTTTATTTTTTTTTTAGTCCATTTTGGTTTTTGGATTCATACTGCATATTAGTGTTTTGCATGTTGTAGTTCTGCTCCCGAATTCTTCTTCAAAAGGAGGGTTAGGGTTAGAATTTTTCTAAATAGGTATAAGGATTGGCTATGATTGATTTTCTCAGCTTCAAAGGAGCTTAATTTTCTCCCGTAGGCAACTCCCAGTTACTTTTTCCAGTTATTTTCATAACTTTATATTCTACATGGGGTCATGTTCTACATTGTTGTACTTTTAAATGTTAAAATCAGGGAACTGATACAAAAAAAATGATCTATTACCTCATATTTAGGATCTTAAACCCAAATGTCATTTAGCAAAAATAAAACAAACAAACAAACAAATAAATAAATACATAAATAAATATATATTTTTAAAAAGTATAGCCTTGCCATTGCAATACTTTCCGAGGGGACTGTAGTTAGCCACAGCTTACTCAGTCATAGTGGATAAGAATTAGCTTTGCAAGGATATCTGGTTCAGGAATTTAATAAAGTTCTGCCAATTGTTTCTTCAAAAATTTCATACATACTGTAAAGCATATTCACTTCCACTTTATATATACATCTAAATATTTAAAGCACTAAGCATGTACAGATACAGATTGTGGCATTGTGTTACATATCTTGTGCATGTATATACTGTAGGTGTAGAAACAGCCAATTGTGGATGAAATGGATGTATATAAAGAACATCAGGAGATCATTCATCATCCTGCATTTGTCACATCTGTTGAGAGTTCAGATTTATGTTATGCAGTTGGTGCTAATTAACTGCTTTTTGAAACGAGGCAGAATGTTTTTGCTGCTAGAGTTTTTAAAGTGTTGCTTGCTCAATCCCTTAGTGCTAAGATTTGAGAAATGTCTGTTTTAACCCATTGAAATAGTAGTAAATTCAAAATTTGGGTGATATATTTTTAAAATAGTATATATACAATACATAAGTTCTTTTGTATATTTTATATATTTTTATATAAAAATAAAATTTAATTTTGTTTCTTCTTGTGGTACTGTACCATATAATGGATGGCTATGGAAGTTACAAAATATGGATTCGATTATGTGGTAAATCTAATAAGCTGAAGGTTAATTTGACTAACTGTTAAAAAACAATTATAACGTTGTAAGTATTTCACTTTACTTACAAAAAAAACTTTTGTTTAAGTATTATTTACCTAATTAATTAAGTTTCATTGGCTTTTAATGAAGTTGGGCCTAAATGTGGAAAATCAAAATTACAGGTTTTTTTATCTTAAAATACATGCTACATATTTTTTTTTAGCTTTTTGTAATCAACAATTTAGCCCGTAAATTGTATAGTCAATGTTATTTAAGAAATTACTGCTTTGTATACTGTTGGTTCTGTGAGCAGCCATTTTGATTTGATGTCATGTGCTTTACTAAGTGCTAGGAGGACCTTCCCCTTCACGACTCTCCAAGTAGGCATGTTGAGTTAAGGGGGATTTTTTTTTTCTACTTTTAGTCAAATGCAGCAACAGTTACAATCAGCACACCGCCTATGTTTTATAGTCTACACTACAAAATGATGAAGTGTGTGTGTGTGTATGCATGTGCCTGGACCCCCCTTGCTGTTGGCAGTAATGACAGTGACATATCGCAGGAAAGCCACCCAGAAGGGTATTGAGCTCAGACTTCAGCCATGCGTTCAGCATGAAGGGAAACCAGTGAGGGGTGAAAGAGTGTGTGTATGTGAGACAGATTAAGGCAGCTGATGAGGTACAGAAAGAGGAAAATAGTAAAGCTGTTAGTGACGGCATAAAACTCAGAGCAAGACTGATGCTTTTATGGACGCACAAAATAGAGCTCTTTCATCTTGTGCGTTGCTTTCAGGCGAACTTCTCTTTTTCGGCGCTGGCCTGTAAAAATCGTCAACCCCAATCGAGCACAGTCAGAGATCACAATGTGTTTGTGATTAACTCAGTGACCAGAACTGAACGAGATGACAGAGCATCTGCTGAGCTTTCTATTTCAGACATGCTGAATTATTTACAATTATTTTATTTACTCTTCAGAGTAAACACGAGCATGCCAACAGACCTGCTGCAGTTTATTAGATAACCGTAATTTAGAATAGTTTCCACAAAGCTCAGGACCACCTGGTCAGAGGAGGCTGCAGTGTGTGTGTGTGTGCGTGTATCCATGGGGTACACTTCACAAACCATATTTTCTCTGTTCTTCTTAATTAATTTCTACTCAATTCAGTTAAGTTGTATTTCAGTGCAGTTTTTAGATCATTTTAGTTCAAATTAATTTTTTTTTTCTCTGTTAACTTTACTTTTACTTGATTCAGTTTAATTTAATTAACATACATTTAGTCAGCACTATTTTTTTTTAGTCCTGGTCAATTTGATTCATTTTTGTTCAAATCAGTCCTCATCAGTTCTTTTCACTTAAATACTCACTCAATCATCTTCTATACCGCTTTATCCTGTATTCAGGGTTGCGGGGACCTGGAGCCAATCCCAGGTGACTTAGGGCACGAGGCGAGGTACACCCTGGACAGGGTGCCAATCCATTACAGCACTTGAGTACTGTTTATTTCAATTTGATTGAAGTTCATTGAAGTTTTGAGTTAGATTATTTGTGTTGATTTCAGTTTTATTTGGTTCAGTTTTTAATTCAGCCTCGTTCCAATCAATTACCTTCTCGTTGATTTGATTGTGTTTTTTTGTCCGCTTAATTTTTTACTCGAATCAAGTGTTATTAAATTCAGTTATGTTGAATTTGGTTCAAGTGTATTTCATATAATTAACATGTTTCATTTAATCACACTAAGATTTTAAAAGGTTTTGTTTTAACTCTTTATACGATCCCTTATTGAAACAAATGGAAATGTGAAAAGTGAAAATTTCATGAAAACTTTTCTTAAACATTCCGAAACTTTTTTTTTTTTTTTTACTTTTGTGATTTATTTTTTTTTTTTAAATGTTAATTTTCATTTTTGGTGATAATTTTATGTTGCAAATCATGGTCAGTGAAGTTACCATACCACTTAATTTTTACTTGAATCATTTGCATGAATAAATTAATACAATTCCATTAATTTATTTGTCTGCTTAAGTTCTATTCAATTCGGTAACATTGAATTCGGTTCAGGTCTACTTCATAAATTCAACATGTTTTATTCGGTTAGTTCAAATTTACTTCTAATGAATTAATTGAAGTCTCTATTTTTCTTTAATGTTTTTCTGTTTACATTTATTTGATTCAGCTTTGTTACCTTTGATCCTACCTAATTTAGTTTAACTCAGTTAAGCTCAAGTAAAATTAAGTCAATTCTCCACTTCTGTTCAATTTTGCAATATACTAACAATCCAAATAAAATATCAAACATATATAAAAAAAATATTTAAATAATAGATAATTTTACTATAATACAAATCCTGCTATTGTAAATTGTAGATATAAGTAATTATAGGTAATTGAAACCCATCGTTGCTTAGGCGTGCACACATAACTCCTTCACAGAGGAACAGATTTCACTACCTAGAACTTAAAATGGTTTTATATTTCTAATTTTTTTTCGAGACATAACCAAGACATTTTTTTTTCTTTTCTTTCCCTACTGTAATACAGTTTCAGTATCAGAGTCACACGTCTATGTACATGACACACGGGCCCAGGAGGATTAGAGGTTTCTCTGAGTGCTGCTGCTTGTGGTGACATCACATTGCTGGTGTGCTTTCAGGAGTCTGTAGTGGAGATCAGCATGTTATTGATGAGTGAGAATGACTGAGAATGAGTGAGGATGAGTGAAGATGAGTGTGGATGAGTGAGGATGAGTGTGGATCTGTGGCTGCATGCAACATTTTGAAAAATTAAGCACTCAGAAAAATTAAGCACTCAGACTGAACAGAGAGATGCTGATGGGAACACCGCACTACTGACGCAATCCTACACCGCTGCTGTAGCAGAGCCTGTCTGATCTGTAACCACAGGGAGAGACAGACAGACAGACAGACAGACAGAGACAGAAAGACAGGCTGTCTTAGACATGCTGTGCTTCCTGCTGTTACTCATCGGGGTATCTTTTCTTTGTGGTGTCATTCTTACTTTTTAAAGTTTATTTATAATTTTCTCTTCCTAGCTGTCTCTCTGTTCTACCCTTGTTTTTTTTTTCTCATTGACGCTGTCACTCTGTTTCTGTTTTTATCAATTCACTTCAGCTCTGCTATGTGCTGTATATATGTGTCATATATACAGCACATAGCAAAGTCAAAGTCAGCTTTATTGGCATAATTTATTGGCATAATTTATTGGCATAATAATAATAATAATAATAATAATAATAGCGAAGTGGTTAGCACTGTGGCCTCACATCTCCAGGGTCTAGAGTTTGAGCCCCACCTCAGGTCTGTGTGCATGGAGTTTGCATGTTCTGCATGGTGGTTTCCTCCCGGCACTCCGGTTTTCTTCCACAGTCCAAAGACATGCAGGATAGGCCAACTGGCATTTCCAAATTGGCCGTACTGTAGTTTGTAAGTGGGTGTGTGGGGGAGTGTGTGCTTATGTGCCCTGTGCTTTTGGCTCCCAGGCACCCCATCTTGTGCCGCGAGTCCCCTGGGAAGGGCTCCAGGCTTCCGGCAACCCTTAAATAATAATAATAATAATAATAATAATAACTATATTATACATAATGCAATTACAATAGCATTTATAGTATAAAGATAATAATTAAATTAATAGTGACTTTCCAGATTTCAGGATCTACATATGTCTATCTCTCTCTATGTCTGAGGCACGTAAAGTGTAAAGTCATTCAGAGTTTGGAATGTAAAACTTTGGTATTTGTTTAATAGTTTGTTTTAAAAGAAAGTGTGTGTGTGTGTGTGTGTGTGTGTGTGTGTGGTGAACTCACCTGTTGCACCCAGCCAGGTTTCTAAACCTTCTCTCACTCCTCTTCTTTCAGCTACACTCTGGCTTACTCTTTCTTTCTTTCTTTCTTTCTTTCTTTCTTTCTTCTTTTCTTTCTTTCTTTCTTTCTTTTCTCTCCTTCTCTCTCTCTCTCTCTCTCTCTCTCTCTCTGTGCCACCCATGCTGTTCGGTGCTGTTTATGCGTGTTCTCCGGTGGTCCCGGTGCAAGCTATATTTTTTGCCCTCGTCCTTTTTTTGTGCTCCTCCTTTTTTATAGCGAACACAAAATTGTTCCTAATTCCCCGCTGCTGGAGGGGGCTAATTTGTGGCTTTTGGCCGAGTGCACGAGTCTCCTAATTTAAAAAAGCTGCACTCTTTCATTCTCCCTGCCTCGTTCACGTTGCACATTTTAGACTCGACGTGCCTGCTTGGTGAAAGTTAAAAAGCGAAAGAGAGAAAGAGAGAAAGAGAGAGAGAGAGAGAAAGCCGTCAATGGGACATTAGAAACACTCCTTTAAAAACACACTTGAGAAGGAGGAGTGAATTAGAGAGTAATGATTTAGGTGTAGGCTGATTTAGAGCTCGTAGTGTGCACTCTTTGTTTTTTAACTATGTTTTACCCTGTTTTTAAATCTTTTCAATCTTTTTGTGAGCACTCAAACAAGGACGTTTAGGTTAGGGCAAACAAAACGAGTATATTGTAGGTCGTTTTGTGCGTCTCGTCTCTTTTTGTCCTGACCACATGATAGCTATGAAGGCCTGCACTGCTTATTAGTGACCTTGTGTTTTCTTAGAATGAACCATAAAACATCTACAATGTCGTCATGCTGCAGTTTGCTCGGTACATTAGTCAGGCCAACCTCGTAAACTGTCTTGCATTTTCCAGCACCGTGGAGAAGTTGTGTGTGTAATATATGATATGCATTTTATACATTACTGTACCTTGTTGCTACTTTTTGATCTACTTATACTGTATTCTTCACTATGTCGACTGTTAGTGGAAATGACACAAATGTGCAAAAAGATCAAACAGCTGTAACTCTCTACTGGAATCTCTTTCTACTTCAGCACATAGTTTAGCATCACCGAGCTTACAACTTAGATATTTGAGATATTGTATAGGATTTGTGATTTGGATGGTACTACTGTATAGTGTGGAATTCTTGAGTGTTTAAGTATAGATGAAGACTAACATTAATCCAAAATCTAGGCTAGTTTTCAGCACAACTTAAAACGTTAAATCTACACAAACAAAAATGAGGTAAAAACCCACGATAATGCATTTCCATGTATTTAGATTTTGGGTATCAGGTAGGCTCTCAGGTAGGAATCACTGTTGTTCTATCAGTTTTGGCACGATGTGGAAACCACTGTGTTTCTGCACACTTCTTCAGGTTTGCTGTAAGTTCTGTCTTCTCAAAGATACAAGCCAAGACAAACCCATCAAGATTTCTTAGTTGCAAAAAATTACCATAAATTATAACATCTTGATAACGTCTAAAATAAGCAGTGACGTATGCATTGTGCAGGTGGAATATTCTGTCCATAAGGTGTCCAAACACCCAAACAGAAGGGGTGAAAAATTTGTTTAACCAAAACAGAATAGAAAAATTATGCCAATTCCCTTTGAATAAATGCAAGATACACCCAACTGATTGAACAGTACATCAGTGCAAGGCATTGGATATACATCACATTTTGACACTGCAGTCTACATGAAAAACAAACTGACTCGTCATTCTTTTGACAACAACTCCACCTGGCTGTTTTAGTCACTGTGGGACATCTGGATCAATCTCATGTCAAATATAACCTTCGTTTCATTTCATTTATTCGTCTTTTGTATAACTTATCCTGTACAGGGTCGCTGGGGGCCTGGAGCCTATCCCATGGGACATTGAGTGTGAGGTGGGCAGGGTGCCAATCCATCATAGGACACACACACAGGCAATTTAGGAATGCCATTTAGCCTAATTTGCATTAGGGAAGAAACCGGACTACCTGGGAGAAACCCACCAAGCTCGAGGTGGGAATTGGACCCTCAAACCTGGAGGGGTGAGGCCACAGTGTACTACGCCAACATTAAATACATTTCAATCCATAGCCTATTTTTGGTGTTGTGGTGTTCATGTAATGGTTGGACAATAAGAAGTGGTCTCGATAAAGGACCAGGGGATGGCAGGAGACGGAGCTGGATACGTGGTGGTCTACAGCAGTTTCTGGAGTACCCGTCAGCTCTCTACCTCCATCTGCATGAGGGCTTCGAAGTGCAGCATCTACTTGTTGTGCAGGATAATGAGTGAATGGTGTTGGGTTTGGTGCTGGATGATGAGAGTCTTAATGATCCTCCCGAGTGGAGAGGCTTCCATTACGACGTCTGAATCTTCCACACTGCTGAAGCCCGCTATGTGAGGGTGTGGAGAAAGACTCAGGAGACAGGCGGAATTTTAGCTGAACTCCGGCTTGTGTTTTTCTCTTTCAATATGATTTTTTTTAAACTCACTGCAGAAAACCAACTAAATAGAATCTAGTGTGTGTAACTTGTGGCTTTCACCTGGTTCAAACTCATGTTCTGTGTGTGTGTGTTGCGTAATCTGCTAGCTCAGCCACTAGTCAATTTCTATAGATATGAGAGTCACTGAAAAAACAATGAGACAAAAATACATAAACTGACTGCAACAACACACAGGTCAGAATCATCATGCTGGTCCAACCTGCCTTCTTTTCATTTACAGCTGATGCTCAACCACACCCCTTCTACCACTTACTGTATAATTTTAATTTGATGATATGGTATGTGGCTTAGTGGTTAGCACTGTCGCCTTACGCCTCCTGGGTCCGAATTTGATTACTAGCTCGGGTCTGTGTGCATGGATTAGGCATGTTCTCCCCGAGCTTGGTGCTCTGGTTTCCTTCCACAGTTTAAAGACATACAGATTAGGCTAATTGGCGTTCCCAAATTGCCTGCAGCATTACTGAAACATTTTCACTTTTTAAACTAAAAAAGGCAATATTTGGCAATTTTTTTTTTTTTCTGTATCAAAAATATACCAAAGCATTAATCATCTGTACCACTTTATCCTGTGTACAGGGTCACAGGGACCTGGAACCTATCCCAGTACATATATATGTTTTTCAGATCACTAAATTCACTTTGTTCATATACTGTACAAGACATATGATGTCATTAATACATCCTCTAGAAATGCATTTCAGCCACATCAGCTACCACAGACCCACGCGAACACTTCCTCCCGTGAGAGGGTGCCATTATTTTTGTTGGAATTAAACGGCTATTCCTAGTCATCTTGAATTACAGACATTTTGGGATTGTTTTTCCTCTCAAATCATTAAAATGAAATAATTGGATTTTACAAAAAGATCTTCACAGGAATTCACATTTCCTGTGTTTGATTTAGACTGTAATTAGTGTGCAATTTTATTCCTCCCCGGCATTTCCAAATTGATAAATGACTCGTTGCATGGTTTGCAGTGAGTGTGTGGTTAGGTATGCTTGCTGTTTGCTTAATGCTAATTTGGAAGCTACAAGAATAGAACATTACTTATTTGTATCACAATTATGTAAAACCAAATGCACTAAAAAACAACCTGGCTGATTAAGAGAACAATTAGAATGTTTGCCTGGACAATCCTTTTGTGTGTGTGTGTGTGTGTGTGTGTGTGTGTGTGTGTGTGTGTGTGTGTGTGTGTGTGTTTAGTGTGTGTACAACAGATAGAGTACATCACTGTATGATCGTTTTTCAACTGCACAATCATGTGTGTGTGTGTGTGTGTGTGTGTGTGTGTGTGTGTGTGTGTGTGTGTGTGTGTGTGTGGTGGTATGTGTGTTGAGAACAGCTGTAAAGGCATATGCAATACATCACTGCAAATATTGTTTTTAGCTGCACAGTTATGTGTGTGCGTGTGTGTGTGTGTGTGTGTGTGTGTGTATGTGTGTGTGTTGAGGACAGCTATAAAGGCATATACAGTACATCACTGTAAGTTCTGTTTTTAGCTGCGCAGTCATATGTGTGTGTGTGTGTGTGTGTGTGTGTCAGCTGTGGGGAGTCGAGCCATAAATCCAGCATGCACCGCCTGGCGTGTGTGTGTGTTCATTACTGCACATAAAACCTTAACCATGACAGGTGCTGAAGACCCAAAACAGAGAAGAGAAGAAAGAGAGAGAGAGAAGAAGAAGAAGGGAGATTTAGAATGAGGGCTAAAACATAAAAGCGTGTGTGTGTGTGTGTGTGTGTGTGGGGGGGGGGGGGGTCGAGGGGATGGGGTGGTAGAAATGGGAGTCAGAGTACAGAAAAGTATGTGTCAAGGATGTAAAGGCTGAAGAAACTATTATTGTGTTTGGACTGCTGAGGCCACAGAGGTGAGTTTATTTGAACAGTGGTAAAAAAGCCAAGAGCGGAGTGCCACATGGCCGTCCTGTTTCTTCCTTCCTAGTAATAAATACATGCTGTTAAGAACTAAAACAGACACAGAAGCTCTATTGGAGGGGGGACTGAATTAATGTGCTAAATTTGCTGAGTTTTATACAATATTACATTACACGGACATTTTTAAGGTACAGTATGTTGTATTTACAGTACATGCAATTATCACTATATACTGTACTTTGTATATCACGTTGTTCAGTACTCTAAATAAAAAGTATTCAAATCACCAGTATTTACCCAAACTTTAAGTAACACATTCGAGGGTATGCAGTCAGAGTAAAATGAGTAACACTCTGGCTGTGAAATTTATTTGAATTACCTTTTAGGCAAAGACAAATAGAATTTTTTTTTTAAAATAAACTTTTTGCTTTTCAATACGTTTTCTCAACATGCTTTCGTATTCCCTCATTAAAAATGTTAAATGTTAAAAATGCACCGCTGTCTTCACATCTTCATCAAAAGTGAATCGTCATCCTCGTAGCCCTGCTTTCAGGGGATCTGCTTAACAGGTGAAAGTCTGATGAAGCAAGATCAGGGCTTTAGGTTTTTGCAGAGTGCCGACAGTGTGGGCAGAAGCGTGCATCGTCATGTAAGATCATAACGCCCTTGCATAGCAGTCTGATGCATTTCATTCAAAGTTCACGCTTCAGCTCTTCACTAAGCATCTCACTGTAATGAACACTGTTGATTGTTGAACCTTTTTCCTGATAATGTTCCAATACTGGCCCTTGAGAATTCCAAAAAACTGTAAGCATAAATTTTCCAGCTGATGGTGGACTTTTGAACCTTTTTTTGGTCAGTGATTGAGGATGGGTCTGTTCCATACTCCGACGTTTAATCTCAGGCCAGTAGTAATGAATCCATGTCTTGTCACCAGTAATGATTTTTTGCAGATACTCAAAGATTTTTCCATACTTCACACAAAGTCTTCACAAAAAAGAATTCTTGCAGACCGCTTATCTTTTCCGCAAATCACGAGGCATCTATTTTTGCTCACACTCCAGAGTGACCGGAGAGACACTAGCCTAAACGTTGATAGGACAGTGCGGTCAACAGATGTTTGAATATAACCAGAGTGCAGATATTTTTTGACTTACCCTCATAATATGGTGTGATGTTTGCTGGCTCATCAATTTGCCACCTTTTACAATTTTCTATTTAATAATAAACATAGAGAAGTGGTGACTCAGGCGGCTAAGGCTGTAGGTTGTTGGCTTTGGGCTCTAATGATCCGGGTTTAAACCGCGCTGTCGGTGGGTTGCCACGCCCAATGCTGCCCAGCCACTGCATGCAGTGCCTGTCCCAAGGCCGGCTAGAATAGGAGGGTTGTGTCAAGGAGGGCATCTGGCGTAAAACCTGTCTTAAAGCTGTGTGAGGGTTTGGATGGTCTGCTGTGGCAACCCCTTGATGGGAGCAACCGAAAGAAGGTTTATTTAATAATGAACATGCTGCACGTATAAGACCATAAGACCAGTTAGTTCTGTGAGGTATACCACCTACGGTACTGTTTTTAAACCAGGGCTGATTTCTTCATATTTTGCTTCCAAACAGCCAGATTTTCTTGTACTTTTTAATGCACAAAGTCTTGAGTAATTGTTCTCCAGGCTTCCCAGAGGACTTTTTTGGCCTGTACCTGAGCAATTTCAAAGGAATGTTGTGGATTGTTTAGCCACACAGTGACCTACGAATTATTCAAATGTTAAAAAAAATAAATAAAATCTAACTTAAGGCATGAACCAGTGAGAAACAGGTGCAGATGATGACAGATGATCAGGCCGGTGATTAGTATACTGTGATGCTGAACGCTGAGTGGTTGGAACAGACGAGAGGGGAAATCGTATCTTTAGGCACTTTGCAGCCTGTCACAGTAAAACGTTTGTTCCTGTTTCTTTAATATAAAATACATCATTAATTTAATTTAATATGAAGAAAAAAGGGGTGTCTCATGACTTTTAAACATTAAGTCCTTTGCCAGGGTCTCTTTCATCCTCATCATGAAGTTAATAAGACGACACGCCTTGAGGACTTTCCTGTCAAGGAAAACCTATAAACTTCACCGGGATACAATGTTTGGTGTATTTCTTTCATTTTCATAAAATCAGAATTTCCTAATGATGGTAAAAGTATTATTTTATTCAAAACATTTCATATAGAGCAATTTAGTAACAGAACGTTTAATGGCTTATTAGCTTTTGTGCATCACAGGACAGCATGCTAACTATTCTATTTTAATCCTATAGAGTTGTTATCTTTAATTTGCAGTGTTTTACCTGATTAAAAAGGATGTGGTTAGCAAGTTTAATCTACTGATAACTGTACATTATCTTATTCGAATTTTGTCAACTTTTCGTTATGGAGTTCTGCTAACTCCTCGATGTTACAGATATGATCGGACTGTCTGGTTCACATCTGAAATTCTGGCCTCCCGGGAACTCCTTTAATGGCCCAAACATTTGGAATTTGGTCAGGACTATACAGGGTGTGTGGCCATACATCGTGTGTACAGTTCTCACTGACAGATGCATCTTTTCTACATGTTATCCGATGATTTTCCAGAATCAGGCGTTCCACCCTCTGAAAGTTGGCATAAATGGCTGCAGTGGGCTCGGGGCCACTTCAGCCGGGTTCGTCACTCATCTACAACCGCCCTTCCCTAAAATGTTTGCATCATTTAGATATTTTACTGCAGCTAATCAAACAGTACAATCACCGTACCGTAAGTCTTCTGTCAACCTCAATTGTTTTTATGTCTTCATTAATGGGAAACTTTATCAGAAGTCTCAGTTTGAGTAAAAACAAATGGCTTGACCTGATCTAGCAACGCCCCCACCCCCCCAACCCCACCATTGCGGAGGTCAGCGTTGCTTCTTTGTTAGAGTGTATACTACAATCCTGACCCAGGCAGGACTGTATGCTCATTTCTGCCTACTCCCTTGCTTCCTCGTTCCTGCAGTCCCATGGGCTTTGCACAGATGGACCGGGTGTGAGGTTAAGAGGGTTAGCAAAGATTTTTTTTTTTCATCTGAAGGTCATGTTCACAATCCCACACACAACGGAAGACCGGACCACCCTGGCAGAATTTCACTCGAACAAACACAAACACATTCACACTTGCTGATACATTTTGTCTAACTCACTACCATTTTGGTGTGAGCCATTTTGTGGCATGAACTCCTGCCCTGTACATCATCACTGCAGCAAATCTTATTATCTCAGAGGTTTAAGGTTCTGTGCACGAGCCAATGGCCTGTCCGAGAGCAAAATGTTTTGTAATCCTCATGCATGATTCATATGGATCGTATGATGTCTAGCTTAAGGATAAAACTGACGAACCTGATTTTCCCTTTCCCTGATTTTGTTTATATTGTGACCTTTATTTGGTTTTGATTCTGTTTCTGTCCCTGTCCTGTGATTGGCTGTTTAATCCTAGTGTTTACTTGTTCTGTGTTTAGATCTTAGTTAGTTTGCTTCACCTTCATTTCCTATTGCTTTTAGTTCTCTTTGTGAAGTCTTGCCCATTGTATTCTGCAGTTCTGTATGTTATTTTTGTCCTGATTATTGTATGTAGTTTTCCAACTCATGCATGTCTTTTCATTTTAATTTCGAATTTCCCTTCTTTGATCTTTTGTCCACTTTTATATTGACCACAGCTATGAGGACATAGATTTTCCAAAATAAACATTTTTACAGACTTGCATCCTTCCTCCAACAGTATATTGTTAGGCTGTTAATATATCAGGCCCTACTTGCTACATCTTTGTTTTTTAAGCTCATACACAAGAAAATCTCCATTGTTGATTTAACACCAACTGGGCCCATATAAACACTGTATGGTGTTAATTTAACATGCTGTGTTTGCAGGCTAAAACATATTCACGTTTGCGTGAATCGGTTTTCCTAATAACGCTCAAATTTCTATTCTCAAAAAGAATGACATGAAATTTCTGAAACCAGCCATCTGGTGCAAATTCTCTTTTTTTTCTTCCATATTATGTCATATAGAACCTTCTATAGAATTACTACATTAAAAACGCACAATGCGTGTATGTTTCCCTTCCTTCTGTTCTTGACACTCTTCCTGAAACAATAATATTTCACTTCTCATTGAAAAATGGATTTGAGCGTATCAGTACTTTATGCTTTCGCTGACTGAAAGGCACACAAACACTGTGTCATGTAAATGATCCAAGGGAAAAAGATTCCCAGCATGGTGTATGAGTTCAATATGGGCCTCGAGCTGCTTAATCCTGCTCTAGTGTGTCAGAAACCCAGCGGAGTTTGAACTAAGTGGCCCGCTGTCAGCATGCAAACAAAGCTGGGATTCACTTAATAAAGTGGAAACACAATAACACAATAACACAATAAGAATGTGGGGGGAAATGTATAAGTGCAGATGTGCAGGAAAGCCTGAATTCCTTTAGCAAAGCAAAAACATGACCCTGTTTAAATAGACAGAGTGCTGAAGTCAGACCATCTGGTCGGCAGACTCGGGATCGCTGAAATTGGACCTTTCCTATTGCTGAGCGGGAAATAAGACGGAGGACGTATCATTTCTCTTTAAAGCTCCTGTCTCTTAAAAACAAATCTGGATTTTCACAGGCACTTGAGTTTTGACGTAAATAAGGATCAGACTAACCGCCGTTTGTGTCAGTTTGAATCTGACAAACACCGGATTCATCAAACACACCGTAATCATTGCAAAGTTGGATTTTTGTATTAGCAAGCAGATCTGAATCTGTTATTAATTTCTTAGTGATAAAAAAGACAGTGCATGACTACGTCATTGCCATAGAAACACAACATTTCATTGGTTTCAGATGCGATAATTGGTCGACCATGGGATCTAATCACCGGCGTCTACCGAGCGGAATATGAAACAGGCCTTTTGTTCAGCTGCCCACTGTTTTATTAAAAACACTAGCATTTGAGACTAAATCAGTCAATTATTGAATTTTATTTTGCTGGCAACTTGTGAACTTCTCTTTGTTCTCAGGAAAAGTTTTATGCCTTAAAATAAAGGTGAAAAACTGTTCTGTATATATAGAGTACAGGGCAAATGTCTTGAGCCACCACCGATTTCTTCATATTTATATTTCAAATAGGCAGGCCTGTGTATTTTAATGCAGTCTTAAGGAATATTCCAGGCTTCCTGAAGGATGTTTTTGCCCCTCATTTTCAGTACAGTCCCTGTACCTGAGCAATTTTTAAGGTATGATTTTTTTTTTTGCTTGGTAAGCTACATAGCGAGCTATGAAACATTCAAGCATAAACAAAAAAAAATATTTTAAGGCATGAACCAGTGAGAAACAGGTGCAGATGATGACAGATAATCAGGCCAGTGATTAGTATACTGGTGATGCTGAATACTGAATGGTTGGAACAGATAAGAGGGGAAATGAGGTTGTTGCTGAGGTTTTTTTATGAACAATCAAATTTTTTTATTGTATCTTTAGGCACTTTGTAGGTTTTCACTGTAAAATATTTGTACATGTTTCTTTGTACAAAAATTTCATCTATATCATTTACTTTTATTTATGAAGAAATGATGAAGAATATCTCAAGACATTTGCACAGTACTGTTTGTTAGGCCTGAGCTTTATTAAAATTATTTTTTTTTTTGGTTACAGCAGAAACTTTCCAAAATTCCAAATAACATAAGAAAAATCAGAATGCCAACAAATCAGGTAATAAATCTCGGTTCAAGTGACCCAGATTGGTAGTGCTAGGTTAATTAGTTAGGTTATACTAGCTAGGACTGATTAAAGAGTTATTATGATAATACACTTATCATAATACCCTTTGGGATAAAATAAAAGATTAACAAATAATTCAAACACAAATCTTAATTTTGTTGTATTTTTCTTACATAATTGCATAATATAGGCTTTTATTTCTCTAGCCATTGTTTGCCTCACTGGAGTTTTGTTCCATGTTCTTGCAGCACCCCCAGGGCTGAGAGGCAATCTCAACCTCAAGCCTAATTAATAGCAAATTCACACACACACACACACACACACGCACACACACACATATGTTTAACTATACACGTGTATTTTTCTATAAGAGAAAAAATAAACCTGTGTGAGACATGGCATGAGAGAGTGGATGAGGTCATCCAGATACATCATGGATAAAACTTTTTTGTTCATGACTTTCGGCAATAAAATTACACCATAATTACACCATAATATGTACACAAACACACCTCACCTGTCACGGTTCACAGCTTTAAAGTGATATACGGATTAAGACCACAACCTGATGACTGTGTGTTTGTGTGTATGAGTCAGATGAAGTCATAAGTGTGTTAGAGGAATACTGTTACATGACTGACCAGAAAGCAGCAGTTTTTTTTTTTGTCTCTTGAAATACGGCAACTGGACACTGTGTTGATTTTGGACTGCAGGATCAATCAAGCCACCAAGGCTCAGTGTTTTATTTTTAAGAGAGCGCTGAGTGGAAAGTAGACCTCTACACTCTGAAGTAAAAATACCTATTAGAAAAAAAAACCTCGCTGCAAAAACACTCTTTAATATGCTTTTCATTTTTATGTTCACTCGTATTAAGTGCAAGACTTTCAGGTTTACATTTCTAAAAAAAAAAAAAAAAGATTTATCCTTGGTTTGGATTACTTTGGATTACAGTTAGAGTTCAAAGTAAAGAGACTTTCGCCAGCAACGTGGTGGCCATGCCCTCATTTCTCAGGGTTTACAAAAAGGGAAGAAGTTCCTCTTATTTGAAGTACTGTATAGACAAATCCTAATGTGACTAAAAAAAACAAACCCAGATGTTGCTGTTTTAGATTTAAAGTAATGCTTTTGTACAGAATCAAATGGACAAAAATGTCCTTGTTACCACATATTATTGTCAAACATTTTGTACGACACAAACTTACATTGCACTCACTAGCCACTTTAATAGGAAGACCCATGACCTTGCTCATTAATAGAAATCTCTATTCAAGCATTCATGTTGGAGCAGAGTAGTGCCCTAAATCAAGCAGATACAGGTCAAAGGATTCATGTTAAAGTTTAGATCAAATCGAAGGAGAGATGTAGGTGACAGATAGGCTGTTTTGTCTCATACATTCGATTCATCTACTGGGTGCAGGAAGTTGCTCAGTGGTTAAAGCATTGGACTACTGATTAAAAGTTGTAGGTTCAAAACACCATCACCAAGTTGCTGTTGTTGGGGCCTTAACCCTCAACTGCTCAGATGTAAAATAAGATAAAAAAAAAAAAATGTAAGTCATTCTGTGAGCAGAAACACCTTGATTGAGACATGTCAGTGTAGACTGGTTCAAACTATCAGGAATACTTTGGTAACAAAAAGTGCCATTCTTTACAACTATGGTGAGCAGAATCCTACATCCTGTTATAGTTGCCTTTGAATGTACATAATTTTTTTTAAATAGCATGCAATAGTCTATATTTACAAACGCATGTTTATTATGGGACTGTATTTATAAATTACAGTAAGTAAGTAATACTTTGTTCTAGACCACAAACCAAATCTGTGAGTCTGCATGACATTAAAATCTGGTTACAGATGTTTATGGAAAATATTGGGGTGGAACAGTCTTTCATTCCTTCTTATCTCTGGTCTAGAATTAGCTAATAGAGTGAATGTGGTAAACTCACATCCAGGCTAATGGCATAAGAACACTGAAGAAATTTTTATAATTTACTGAAAAGTTTAGTACTCAGAATTCTTCAATTTAAAGTAGTAATTTCATAGTGGGCACTGTGAAGTAAACATTAAAGCACTTTTTGTAAGTCGCTCTGGATAAGAGCGTCTGCCAAATGCCTAAATGTAAATGTGAAGTAGTGGTCAGCTCTGTCACCTTGAATGCCCAGGGTCAAGGGTTTGATTCCCACCTCAGGTCTGTTTGAGTGGAGTTTAAATTTTCTCCAAGAGCTTGGTGGGATTTCTCCTGCAGGTTAAAGACATCTCTCTCTCCGTCTCTCCTTGTTCCTCCACCTATCTCTCTGTCGAGCTATACATGTCGCTCCTGAGCTGCCAGTGATCCAGACCCCCTCTGCCCGCTGGACCTCTCTAACTCATCCTGAAGTCCTGCTTCTGGTTGGAGATCTTATCACATGGATGCCCATGTGTGGTCTGCCTGGAATGCGTGTGGTGACTGGGGTTGGTTCCACTTTTCCATGAAGGTGGTCCTGTCCTCGACTGATGCAGACAGCTGTTCTCTGAGGACCTGTGACTTCAGTCGCTCAATAGTTCAGGACTGGAATTTCTCACAGTCCACCTGAGCCTCCAGGAACAAATTGGACTTCAATCTTACACATCTCCTCTTATACTGAACTTCCAGTCTTGCATATTATTATGCACATCAATCCCTGCTATCTGTTTTCACCCAGACGAGGATGGGTTTCCTGTTGAGTCTGGTTCCTCTCAAGGTTTCTTCCTATTACCATCTCAGGGAGTTTTTCCTTGCCACTGTCGCCATCGTCCTCGACTTGCTCATCAGGGACAATCATATAATTTTGATTCATACACATTCACATTTGATACAAACTTAATTCTTTGATGATGTAAATCGTTAATAGCGCTATACAAATAAAGTTGAATTGAATTGAATTGAATGCGGATTAGGTAAATTGGAATTCACAAATTGCTGTCCAGGGTGTACCCCACCTCATGTCCAAAGTCTTCTGGGATAGGCTCCAGGCCCCCCATGACTCTGTATACAGTAGGATAAACAGTATAGAAGATGAATGGACTTTCAAAGTAACATATGAGTGAGAGTACTTTAACTTCTTCACAGAATTTTAAGGAATTTTAGATAATCTTGAACTTTTTTAAACATGTGACTTCTGGAAAATTCGAAATATTTAATTAGGTAAATGAGTAGTTCAGATATAAATTTTGACTTAATTATTTGAAATAGACTGGATGTAAACTGAATATGTTTTACAAGTCACAACTAATAATTCATGTAAGTTTTTTCATGTACATCAATGCAACAACTATACTTTGGAATGTGAGGGGCGTTCAGTCCAAACCGGGACTTTTGATTGTGGAGAATTAGAGCACAGGTATAAGATTAAAAACTACCTTTATATTTATATACAGTAATTCCCCTCCTCCTACACTAATGCACTTATCCCAGCAGCTAACCAGTGCTTGGATATCATTAAGTATAAAGTTTTCTCAGTTCACCGGAGCCTTGATCGGACTGCTGGTTCATTCAAAGACATACTTCTTTAAATGTTAGCACCATTCAAATGTCGCAATAGTTCCATCATCATCATACTGTGTTTAATGTCTTCTATAAATGTCAATAAATTTAGATTTTATAATTTCATTCATGAGAAATTTTATTACGAGTCTGGGTTTCACTTAAACACTTGTATTTTAATTGCCATATGTAAAGGTAAAGTGGAGTTATAGCAACAATGCTGATTATAATTATACTGAGTAATGTTTTTTAAGTGTTTTTATTTGTCTTAAATATTCACCTGGATTGATTCAGACACATTTTATATACACATTCATAAAGATATAACTCCCATAACTTGGAGCTGCCTGCTGCGCCATCCCCAAACCATTAACTTAAATTAGACTAAATTAGATAAAAACAAGCATGAGATTTACAACCTAGTGGTTAGGGTTCTGTGTGAGTGACTGGAGTGTAATGAGTTTAGGTCTCAGAACTGTAAATGTTAAAAAGAAGAAAAAGAAAAAGAGAAATCATTTGGGCACAGGCCATGCCCACTTAAAATCTGTGCGCACATATGGACATTAGCAGAACTAAATAGATACAGATACTGGAATTGCATTACACTTTTATGTATGATAACAAGCTAACTCTTTTCTGTTTCTCCCATATGGTAGATCCCCTTTAACCTCAATCTCATTGTTTTCTTCCAGATATACAGTAATTTCCTGTAGAACGGAGCCAAAACAACACAACAAGACACGACATGACACTGTGCTGCTGCCCAATTACTTACAAACTATAGCTACTCTTCATCATGATTGATTCAGTCTAATGCAGGTCAGATGGTGAGAGAGTGAAATGTTGTGTTAAACATGCTACAGTATTAAAAACATGTTAAATTTGTCCTTTTTTACTTTAATATTGAGATTTTCTAGTGTATTACTACTACATAAAATAAGGTAGTTATAGGTTAGATTCACCTGTGATGTGGTTAATGTAAGACATTTAATTTAAGGATTTTAAGCATGACCCACAGAGGCTGATGCTAGTTCATCTTGCTAACAATTTGATAAAGCTGCAGCTTAGCATCTTGCTTAAATTGTCACACACTCTTCTTCAATGGATTGAAGGTATTCAGTGCCTCAAACCAGCTTGTTTATTGGTAAACTTGTATTTTCTTCCCTGAGATAAACAAGGAATGTTCAAGCAAATGTAAATTTATTCAGGCATGCTGTCTGTACAATGCTAACATTTCTTCATTGCTTGTTAGTAACTCCAGTTTGACAATGGAAAAAATCTGTAGTGGAATTTTTGGCTATTGCTTTGAACTGTGATTTCAATCACATCAGCTTAACAAATCTTTAACTTAACAAGTGAAATAAATGCCTTTGTAATATTAAATCATTTGAAAATGCTTTTATAGTATAAAGCTAGTTTTTTGCACCGACATACATCTTGTTGCACTCACTGATCAAATTCCCTTTTAATGGATAAAGTATCTGTCAGATAAAGCTAATTTGTTCTGTGTGAAGACTTTCTGTCAGAAAATAAATGCTTTTTTTTTAATCGCTTGTCTTTCTCATGCTCTGTGCTGCTTTACCACAACATACAAAACTAAGTGCCAAATCTTTTTCTGCCCATATGGCTTTGATGAGTGATTGGTTCTCACTCACTTTCTCTCTCTCTCTTTCTTTCTCCCTCTCCCTTTTGTCTTTTATCTTCATCTATCATCTGTCATATAGATCATCTTCTACCATTGTGTCCTCGTGTGCTCTGTATACAGTAATATGTTTCACACAGACCACAATGTACATGACTATTGATTTATAATTAATATGGTTATTATGTACTGTACAGTAGGTGTCATTATAGGCCGCTATGGTAATTCTCTTATGCAGTGACATTATGGTATACAGAAAATTTTTAGTAACCATCAAACTCAAACTGTTAGCGCATGTGTGTCTTAGATTTCACTTAATACAATATTGCTGTTTTGAGAGTGTTAGTTAGTTTGATAGTTCAATTTCTTCTGAACCGACTGGCGCTTGCATTTATCTGAGAGCAGCTACTGTATAATTTCTAGGAATAATCCATGGCCTATTTTTTTTTTTATCAACCTGGAGTGCCTGTGTGATTATTTTTTTTTTGCACAATAGCTTCTATAACATCCTGTTATCTCCTACCTATTATTTTTTTATAGCATCCTGTTATCTCATGGCTAAAAATCTCTATAGTATCCTGTTATTTCATAGCTTTGTGCCCCTAAAACACCCTGTTACTGTATCACATAGCTATGATTTTCTATAATGTCCTATAGCTATAAATGTCCTATAAAAGCTATAATGTCCTATAATATCATGTAATCTTGAATCTGTGAACATGTAGAAGATCACATTTTATTATCTCATCCCAAAGCTATGACACTCAAAAACTAACACTCTTAAAAGAGCAATATTAAGCGGAATTTAAGAAACACATAACAGTTTGAGTTTAATGGCTTCTAAGACTTTCCTGTATAACATAATGTCATTACAGAAAAGAATTACCATAGAGCCTTATGATGACACCCACATAATAATGATATTGATTATAAATCAATATTTATGTATATTGTGGTCTAAGTAAAACATATTTCTATGGAGCACATGACACAATGATAGAAGATGATCTACTGTATATGACAGATGTAGATAATAAATAATGAGGAAAGACAAAAGGGGGAGCAAGAGGGAGAGAGAGAGAGAAACTTTTTTTTAGCTAACAGTTCTATACTACGACACTAGTACTAGACCTTCCAGTCCTTTACATCTTTCTTCAACACTATGTTTTCCCAGTTAATTTTTTCCTTGCATTACCCATTGGCTAACAGCATGCAGATGCCACTAATGTGATAAGTGGTCCTCCTACAGCATGTACAAATGATTTCATTCATTCTAAAAGGTTCAGATTTACCCAGTGTTGCATCATTGTTGGTGCTTAATGAAACCAGGTGTTGTGAGTGTGTGTACTTATGTAAAAGTTCAAACCCTTGTTCTACATGGTTTAACAGCTCTATGCACTGTATATATCAGGGTTGTAAACCTCAAATGAACGACATGGCCAAATCTATAAAATCTTCATCCCATAACAGAGGTTTACAGCATGACTACACTAATAAATCACGTTCTGTTGCTTATCATTTTCTCATTTGGAAACGTTTACACAGACATATGGAGCTGTTATACAGTTGGTGTTTATTAAGGCATGTTAATTGGACACCTATGCTAAGTTTATTTTTTATAGATTAGTTTTAACGGTCAAGCCTTTTTTTTTGTATGACCTTCACATCATTTGTAGCATATGGACAATGTAAGAGTGTAACTCAGTGCCATTATCTCTATCTGTATCTGTTTAAAGCTACATATACAGTACATTCACTGTAATGGACAAAGCACACAAATCCTATACTTAAGTAAAAGTAGAAATACCCTAGGTAGAATATTACTTGAGTAAAAGTAGAGGTCTTCCATTTACATTTGTACTTGAGAGAAGTTTAAAAGTATGTACCTTCAAATTTACTAAGCTATTAAAAGAATTGAGCTTGTATTAGCGAGCTGTGGCCTTTACTGTACTTCTCTCTCTCCACATCCACACTGTAAACAGACAGGATTTAGTGAAGTAGAAAGCACGGTTATTTGTTGTAAGATGTAGTGGAGTAAAAGTCTCTATTTAAATTCACTAATAAAACTGCTCGAGAAATTTACATATATGTGAAAGCTATAATTAAATACAGTAACAAAATAATTGTAGTTACCTTCCACCTTTAGTAATTCATATATATTACATATTTTATATTTATAGTTATACAGACAGAACAACGGACTGTAAGATAAGAATTAAGGCCACTGCAGGCAATCCTTTTAACACATTGGGTTCAAAAATACTTTCACTTAACCATAATATGGGGTTACACATTTATCATACAGTGAATTTTTAACATCTGTCTATACTCATACCCATGTCCATTCACGCACCACATGCACGCCCTTGCACCATATTTATACACACCCCCCTCATTTATTCATCTACATTCATACACAATTTCATACCACACACAGACACACACTCTGTGCAGAATAGGAACAACAGGACACAATTAACGAGAAAAAGATGAGAGTTGAGGAGTGCCGAGGGCAGCTGCAGGGAATGTGTGTATACACACCCTTGCTCCATGAGCATACACAGGCATGGACACACACACAAACACACACACACACACACACACACACACACAGCAGGTTTATATTATACACATATAAACACAGACCTCACAGGCATTCGTATTGTAGTTTATGCCTTGTCGTCTCTTTTGTTCTCATTTCCTCAATAAGCTTCTGTCAGATCACAGATAGTGTCATGAGAGAGGTGGATCTGATAAAGGAAGATTAAAATGCTTAAAGTCAAATCAACCAAAATAGTTGCATTATATTTACTACTATCAGAGATCTACTTGTTTGAAGATATGAGGCACATGGGAGCACAAACAAACACTGGAGGTTTGGGAGCTTTCCATGAATTATCATTATCTTAATGGGACGTCCCCAATGGGTGTGCATACAGTTGCTTTGTGTTCTGGTTGTTAGACACAGCTGTGTCGGTGTCCCCAAACGTCCTCACTCACACATACTCACCCTAAAGCAGTTTGATGATTCAACCAAGCACTTCTAAATCGCATCTCTAGGACACATCTAGGATACAATCAGGGTTGTTCGGTTTCCCCATCTCCAATCCGAAGCTTTATTTTTCCTTCTTACTGAAATTAATCATGAATAGATGGCTTTTTTAACATAATCCAGAGTTTCTTTGTGAAACTTAGTTTGTAAGTACAATGCCCTTTGGATGTTTATTTTATGACTGTTATGGCAGACCTGCATACATTGCATATACATATATTTTCTATATGTTTATATATTTTTTAAGGCAATTAATTAGTTTATAAAAAATACTTTATGCATAATAATATTAATATATCATCTTTTTGTTGGGCATTAAAGACAAACTGAAATGAAATGTCTCTAAAATAAAGGCAAACAACCGATTAACATTTACAGGGGACTTCAATCAAAGTATGGTGATGAGACTCTTGTCTGCAGTAAAACATCTGAATGAGTTATTACCACATTTCTTATCATTCCTGACCTTACCTCAAGCTATTTCCACGTGTTTATATGTATGTAAGTGCTTTTATCTCACTCACTCACTCACTTATCGTCTGTATAGCTTCATCCTGGATTTAGGGTCGCAGGAGGCCAGGAGCCTATCCTAGGTGGCTTAGGGCACGAGGCGGGGTACACCCTGGACATGGTGCCAATCCATAGTGGGGCAGTGCTTATATCTATATGTATATATCTATATTTCTATCTAGATATGTATATATCTATATTTCTCTCTCTCTCTATATATATATATATTTACATTTACATTTACATTTGGGCATTTGGCAGACGCTCTTATCCAGAGCGACTTACATTTTATTATTTTTTTTATATCTCATTACACATCTGAGCAGTTGAGGGTTAAGGGCCTTGCTCAAGGGCCCAACAGTGGCAACTTGGTGGTTGTGGGCTTGGAACCTGGAATCTTTCGAACCGTAGTCCAATGCCTTAACCACTAAGCTACCCCTGGCCATATATATACACTCACCTAAAGGATTATTAGGAACACCATACTAATACGGTGTTTGACCCCCTTTCGCCTTCAGAACTGCCTTAATTCTACGTGGCATTGATTCAACAAGGTGCTGAAAGCATTCTTTAGAAATGTTGCCCCATATTGATAGGATAGCATTGTGCAGTTGATGGAGATTTGTGGGCACCCGTTCCACCACATTCCAAAGATGCTCTATTGGGTTGAGATCTGGTGACTGTGGGGGCCATTTTAGTACAGTGAACTCATTGTCATGTTCAAGAAACCAATTTGAAATGATTCAAGCTTTGTGACATGGTGCATTATCCTGCTGGAAGTAGCCATCAGAGGATTCATACATGGTGGTCATAAAGGGATGGACATGGTCAGAAACAATGTCTAATTGGCACTAAGGGGCCTAAAGTGTGCCAAGAAAACATCCCCTACACCATTACACCACCAGCAGCAGCCTGCACAGTGGTAAGGCATGATGGATCCATGTTCTCATTCTGTTTACGCCAAATTCTGACTCTACCATTTGAATGTCTCAACAGAAATAGAGACTCATCAGACCAGGCAACATTTTTCCAATCTTCAACTGTCCAATTTTGGTGAGTTCGTACAAATTGTAGCCTCTTTTTCCTATTTGTAGAGGAGATGAGTGGTACCCGGTGGGGTCTTCTGCTGTTGTAGCGCATCCGCCTCAAGGTTGTGCGTGTTGTGTCTTCACAAATGCTTTGCTGCATACCTCGGTTGTAACAAGTGGTTATTTCAGTCAAAGTTGCTCTTCTATCAACTTGAATCAGTCGGCCCATTCTTCTCTGACTTCTAGCATCAACAAGGCATTTTTGCCCACAGGACTGACGCATACTGGATGTTTTTCCCTTTTTACACCATTCTTTGTAAACCCTAGATTGGTTGTGCATGAAAATCCCAGTAACTGAGCAGATTGTGAAATACTCAGACAGTCCCGTCTGGCGCCAACAACCATGCCACGCTCAAAATTGCTTAAATCACCTTTCTTTCCCATTCTGACATTCAGTTTGGAGTTCAGGAGATTGTCTTGACCAGGACCACACCCCTTAATGCATTGAAGTAACTGCCATGTGATTGGTTGATTAGATAGTTGCATTAATGAGAAATTGAACAGGTGTTCCTAATAATCTTTTAGGTGAGTGTATGTGTCAGGTAGAATAAAAGTTATCATTACTTTTAAAAGGGTAAACTTTGGCACTACCAGAATATGTGAATTAAGTTACAACAATGTAGAACCCATAAAGTGATCATATTTTTTTCGTCATGGAAACAATTGAAAAGAACCATAAAAACTTTTTTTTGTGTGTGTGTATTTGTGCTATTTCTTTACCTTTGTGACCCAGTTTCTAATTTTTCGATCAGTCGTGTTTGGGGAAGTTGGTTAAAATTACCTAAAATTCGGTTCATTATATATATTTCCTGTGCTTTATACTGCAGAATCCTAAACTCTATATATGTTTATTTAAAGAACAGCAAAACAAATAATGGCTTAAAATGGGTTTCATCAATTTTTGGTTCATCTATTTTTTTCATCTTATTGGTTCTCTAAATAAAGACTTTGGCAGGATGTAGGCTTTTTATAACTTGTCTAAGTACTAGCAGTATTATAATGCCTGTTATAAGGTATGTGTGTATGAATAAAAAGAACACTTAAACTCACAATAAAGATGTTTTATTCTAATAATTCAATGTATGTGGTCACCTCAGGGCCTTTTTTCTGGCCCTATGCCTTTGTAGTCTTTTGCAGATTTTAGATGTGTGTCCCATTATGTCACTACCAAACAGCTCATATATCTTTCCTAACTAATAAAAGAGCACATTTTCTATACTCAATGTTTTATTGAAAATAGTCTTAAAGTTGCAATCTAAGTCTTTCATATTTATCTGGCAACAAGCTCCAGTATCATGAAATTGTGACGCTATCTACATTTTTAGTTTTTTTTTTTTACACTTCTTCAAGCACAGATTTCTAAAATAGTCACTTGAAAAACAATAATTGTAATAAATAAACATGATTCGATGGTTGCCTTACTTTTTCCCTGCAGGAGAGGGATGGCTTAGGCCTGCTAGTTCTTTTATTCACATCAGCTTTGGAATATTCTTATTAACCTAGTTGTATTAGTACACTAAAAATTAAATTAGCCATTTTTGGTTTCCTAAAGAAACAAAAAACGCTAACATTTTTTCTGATTAAGCTTGAGCGCATTAAAACGAAAGGCATTTCTACTCCAAAAACAGTTCCTGACACTTTTATTGAAAAGTGAGTGTTAGACTGAGGCTGCAGTTTCACTTGGAAACTTCAGCAGGTTATTCTGTATGAATCCCACACGCACCGCTGCATTTTTATTGACACCCTGCTGAGTCTCCTTACTCCGTCACTCCCGAATCTCTCCATTGTTCTGAACTATTCTTCTTCATCCACATCCCATTTTTTCTCCCCCCTGGCTTTTTTAACTTCAGGCCACATCTGCATGACAGATGTTCGAGCTTATGAGTAAGCTCCCTCTCTCTATTTTTTGGAACTCGAGAGCAGTATTAATCCCTCTCTCCTCCACCTTGCACAGACCACCCACATGAGCAGCCCTGCCTCAGCTGGACACCATGAATACTCTCTCTCTCTCTCTCTCTCTTACTCTGTCTTACTATCTCTCTCTCTTTCTCTTATACACACACTACAACCACGCAGTGTACCCTCCACAGGGTTGTCTAGTGCACTAAGACAGAACTGCACCTATGAGCTGCATGTAGTAATTATACTGAAACACCAGCTGCATGTCGGTATTTTTAAAACTTTCATTTTTAACCCTTGTGAAAAGCGTCCTAACCTCCTTTACCCTCTGTGACCTCCGTTACACAGGAACAAATTTCCCAGAACATCTCTTTAGATTTTGCAACAAAATCTTAAGAGATAAAAAATATATATATTATTTTTTTCTAAATATCTAATCTGTCTCTTACAACATTTAAGTCATACAAACATTTAAAATTTATCTTAAAAGTGTAGCAATGGAAGTTAAAGTTTATAACTGTAACTCAAGGAACAAAAATATATCTGATCTTTACTTTAATTATTAACAGCATCATCAATTTTTATTGAAACAGAAAAATAATTTATTCCCATACGAGTGGGTTTTCCTGATGCTAATGTATCATTTCCACCTGTGTCTGGATTTACTGTCAGCATACTGAATATAAGTTTTTATATACGGCCAAAAAATTGTGTTGGTGCTAAAAAAATGTCACACAGGTGAAATTTTTAATAAATAAGTAAACAATTCAGATAGGATCATAGAACAGCATTTTTCATAATACTACATAATGCTTCTTATCTTATGATCCATGCTGTGTTTTTCTGTAAATATAAATACATATGTATATTTTTATTAAATATAAAAGAACACATTTGCTAAATATAATTTCATGCCTTTTTATGAAGTGTCTGAAACTTTTTAGAAAAGTGTCATTCAGAAGAAACTTGGCCACCAGGCACGATTCCCATCTCTGTGTGCATGGAGTTTGCTTGTTCTCCCCATGCTTGGTGGGATTCCTCTGGGTACTCCAGTTTCCTCCCACAGTCCAATGTAGATTTATCTCATTCCCAAATTGCCCATAGTGTGTGAGTGAGTGTACTGTATGTGTGTGTGCCCTGCGTTGGATTGGCATCCTGTCCAGGGTGTACCCCGCCTCGTGCCCTAAGTCTTTTAGTATAGGCTCCAGGCCCCAGTGACCCTGAATACGGGATAAAGTGGTATAGATGATGAGTGAGTGAGTGAAACTTGGCCTTCGTTACCGTTAGATTTCACATGAAAAGACATAAACCTGAAAAAGTATATTATTCTAAAACGCAAAGTTAAGATATTGAAACATGAATCAGAATTTTAAGCTTTTACCAAAAAACAATTTAAGCAACAATTTTAACAGGTAATATTCTTTTACAAGCTTTCACCAATTTTAGTATTAAAACTAAAAAAGAAATATTAATTATTAGCATTTCTTTTTAAATATTTTTAAAATAGTTTATTCTTCTTTTTTCTTTTTAATAAAAAATATTATTGCTCCTTTTTTTCTAACTGAAATGGTAAAAAATATTTTGTGGTTATGGAGCTTAACATTTGGATGAGATTTATGATTAGTTTAATTAGTAATTATTAAATACAAAGAATCATATTACTTGATATGTATAATTAATGTATAATAAATTGGTAGTCTGTTTATATTGTCTTGTTACACCTAGATACTTAATATGATCCATAAAACTAATTTTTATGTTCAAGAAAAAAAGACCAACATTGATCTTTTTTAATGTAAATGGGTCAAAGGGGATAAATATACGCATTCAAGTCAAACCGGGACTTAAAAACTGCCTTTATTTCTCTATATAAGCCCATGCTACACTTATCCCAGTGTTTCACTAGTGCTTAGATACCATCAAGGTAGAAAGTTTTCTTATAATTTAAGAAAATGCTGGCCTGAAATGCTGGCCTCCCAGGAACACCTGTAATGGCCCAAACATGTGGAAATGGCTTGGAGTGAGGTCAGCACTGTGTGGGGGATGTGGCAATAACTCCCAGCTGAGTTCCTGTAATGTGCAAGCTGTGTTGCTGAATGATTGTGTGTACAGTACCTACAGACAGATGCATCTTTTGCCCAAGGTGTCGACAATTTATTTTTTGATTTTCAAGGTTCAGTCATTCAACTCACTGAATGTTTCATTTAAATAAAATGTTCATTCTCATTTAAATGTTTAACTGCAGCTAAAAATCTCATCACTGTACCATACTTAAAGCCTTCTGTAAATATCATTTATTTTACGCCTACATTCACAAGAAATTTCATTACAAGTCTCGGTTCGAATTGAATGCAAGTTACAGTATAACAATTCAGAGAACCCTATCCTTGGTCCTGGTTGCCCATTATGGTGCAATTTTCTTCCTCTAACACACCTACTAAACCTGTTCATGAACTTTAGTTATTTAAACGAGGTGTTCATGAGCAGGAAAATCAGTAAACTGTGCTGTACACTGACCAGACAGGATCTCTCCCCCAAGCTCCCCCTACACACACAAACACACATAGTCTCCTGTGACTTGTGTTGCATAGTGAACTTTGTAGTTTAACTAATTTGATGTACTACTGTAGCAGCTGTAAACTTCAAGGTAGTACTATATATCATAACCACATGTACACTCTATCATTCATAGTTGTTGCCAGTAACATCAAAAAACTATAAATTACTTAAACAATAAAAAAAATAGTCATTAAGCCTAACAGCAAAGTTCAACCTAACACCAATATAAATGTCTTTAAAAGGTTTTTGGTCACCTCCAGCATCGTGAGCGCCTTCAGTGTTCTTTGACATAGATTCAACAAGTTATTGGGGATAATGTTTAAAAGATGATCACCAGTATTCCATAATGATGGTGAAGAACATAGCTGCTCCAAAATCTCCTGGCTTGTTTAATTTAGATGAGATTATTTTCATGCTTATCATAAGATTTAGTTTTAGGTCCTGTGGATGTAAGCTGGGGTAATTCAAGAGACCACACCCATAATAATAATAATAATAATAATAATAATAATAATAATAATAATAATAACACTAATAATAATAATAATAATAATAATAATTATTATTATTATTATTATTATTATTATTATTATTGTTGTTGTTGTTGTTGTTGTTATTATTATTATTATTATTATTATTATTATTGTTGTTATTATTATTGTTGTTGTTAATATTATAAGGTTTATCATATGACAAAAATGAACAGTCAGGAGAACTTATAAGGACTCATAACACAATTCTCATATCTAATTTATCTAAACTTCTTTTTAAAGATCCTATTTATCAAAATGTATTACATTATTTTCTTCTTTTCTTTTTATTATACTCAGCAATTAAGGTTAAGCTATTAAAACATTATTAATACCTTATTAACTTTCCTTTAGCAGCTTTGAGAGCAACAACTCATTTAGGAATACAATAAGATCGACGTTGTTCTTCTCAACACATTTCCAGCATGACGTAGTCGTGTAAAAGGTCCCGCTCGACCAGGTTGTTGTTTTACATTTTTCCTTAAATGGGACTATAATTCTGTTTACAGTAGAAAGCTTGGACAGTTCACTCTTAGATTGACCAACATCTGACCTCTTTAAAAATAAGACATTTGTTTAGAATTAGCACTTCTTAAAAAATTCAATCTGAAAACAAGGAAACAAGTAATATAAAAAAAAACTATTGATGTATATTTATTCCTTGCACAATTGTACAGACCAGACCAGACCAGACCAAATTACAGAAACCACTCAGAAAATTTGCATCATTTATCATTAAACCTAAAACACATAATGAAACTATTTAAACCCGTTTCTAAATCTCAGCTCAGAAACATACAAAGTGATGAAGTGGAGCTTGCCAGAGATCATACTGATATCAGTTAGCATTCTATTTAATTAGAGTTAACTAGTTATTTATTTGTTATCAATATTGGTGGTAGGAAAATAGAAAAACAGGAATGTGTGTATTTAATTTCTTTAATACTACAGCATCCTTCCACTTATTACAAATTTTATCAAAGAAAATTATTCATTTAATTAATAATCAATTTAATTCATTTTAAGAACAATACATCATATTGTTTTGTATGTTAATTGTTACATTTAATATCGTAAAACATCTGCTAAAAATGTTTCTGTTATTTAAATTGTTAAAGCCACTATACACTTAAAAGAATAAAAAATGTAATTAAAAAGTAACTTAAAAAGTAATTAAAAAATACCCTCTCTACACAGAAAACTTTACAAATTTACTGCATTGGATTTATTTGTTTGTTTGTTTGTTTGTTTGTTTGTTTGTTTACATCAATATATGTAGACCATGTGGAATTAAAATCCTGTAACTTGATTATGGAAATGCTAACATATTACACTGGGTGCATTAATACAAACCTTGCAGCTTAGGTTTATTATTATAGAAAAATAATTATTACTATTATAGAAAAACAAAATCTATGAGTGCATTTAAGGCTATAAGATTCTATGGGCTAATATTAATGTAACAGTAATAACAAATGTTGTCAAGTTCTTAGACTTTTTTAAATGTTATATCAAAACTACATGATATTTCAAGTGTTTAAAAACCTTGAGCAGATTTAATACAACTCTGTTTCTCCATCTAGTGGCTGTTTCAGAGAAATGCACTGTGCACTTCAGTGTTTGTACAGAAGAACTCAACAGTTTAAATAAAAAAAATGTTCATTAAAACAGGTTTATATACAATCTGTATTATTTGTAACATTCATAATTTCATAAATACACATAGGGTCCCACTAGGAAAGCGTAGACAGAAACAGAGGAAGAGGGAATGTTTGGTGAGAGTGATGTGCACATGGAAACAATGAGTTGGTGACACTATAGAGTAGAGAATGGGAAAAAAGCAGAAAGAGTTGAGTGATATAAAGCTATTTCCTGTCATATCACACAATCTGGTAAACATCATCACCTTCCCAGCTCTTATTACATCAGCCAGACTTTTGGATAATGAACATCGGCGATGTGAAAAAGAGGACAGGAATGGCTACTGTTGTTTTTTCGCCATGACACTGTGACCTGAGAGGCATGACAAAGCTTTAGAGCGGTGGCCCTCCATCCTGATTCCCCCAGCAGGTCATTGTGTTCCTCGCTGGGAAATATTTGGAATTGTGGGAAGTGGATTATGAGGAGTGTCTGAGAAATCCATAAGGAGTCATTAAAACTAGCACGTACTCGAAAGAGAGGGGATAGAAGCCTTCAGCACTGAGGACTCTGATGCGAAAAGACTCCGCTAGTTGCCGGCCATTATTTACTTATCATTCATGGAAGGAGTCTCCAGTGTCAACATGTTGAAACCGTGTTGACACGTGTTGACGAACAAAAGTTTTTAAATAAATTATTCTATGTGTAAATTATGTGTAATATATATATATATATATATATATATATATATATATATATATATATATATATATATATATACTGCCCAGCCAAAATCATTGCAGCAGCTACAGTTACAATATCTTATTAGAATGGCACCTGAAATTTGGTGGGATATATTAGGAAGGCAAGTGAACCTTTTTCTTCTGAAGTTGATGTGTTGGAAGCAGAAAAAATAGGCAAACCTAAAGATCTAAGTGACTTTACACAGGGCACATTATGATGGCTAGAGGAATGGATCAGATCAACTCCAAACCTGCAGGTCTTCTGTTCCCAGTCTGTTCAAAGAAAACCAATGCCCCAGCGAGAGGGTCATCGGCAGCGAAGGTACATGATGCACATGGGTAGCAAAGGATGTAGCTGTAGCTCAACTTGCTGACAAGTTAAATGCTGGTTCCCATCAAACCATATTAGGACGCACCAATTGGGGACTAACTCAATTTTGGGCGTGTACTTATAATGTTATGGTTAATAATTGTGCATAAACTATAAACATATGCATATCTAAGGTGTTTTTTTTCTTTAGAATTAGCCACCCAGTAAAACACTTCAATACTGCATACTAGTCACTTACTCTTAGGCAAACAGTTTATCCTGTACAGGGTCATGCGATGCCTGGAGCCTAGGGAACTTGAACCTCCTGGATGGGGTGAAAGTCTATTGCAAGGCAGAAGCACACACACATTAAAACTTGATCACACTAGAGGCAATTTGGAAAGTCTAAGATTCGAATCCAAGAGGTGCAAGGTCTTAGTGCCATCCACTACACCACCTTGCCATTTGCATAACATGTACATCTATATTTCCAACAACAATTTTAGGTGTCTCAATTGGTGCCCCAAAAGGAACTGTATCTCAGATAAAAACACTATTATATCATCATAGATCAGGATGTATTTGCACATTAGAAGTTGTTGCTAGAAATACGTTTTAATCTTTTTAAATGTAATAACTTAAATATGTCTGAAAACATTTTTGCATTAAATAATTTGGTGGTGTAATTTGGTGATGTAGTTGTTAGAACCACCATTTTGCACCCAGTGGGGTGAGGGTTTGATTTCCACCTCGGGTCTGTGTGCATGGAGTTTGCATGTTCTCCCCGTGCTTGAGGGGTTTCCTATGGGTACCTCCCACAGTTCAAAGACATGCAGATGAGTGTTCCCAAATTTCCCATAGTGTGAATAAGTGTCTGTGTGATCCTCTGCGAAGAATCAGCACCCTGTTCAGGGTGTACCCCACCTCATACCTGAAGTGTCCTGGAATAGGTTCCAGGCTCGCAGTGACCCTGCAGGATAAGATGCATAGAGGATGTAGGAATGAATGAATGTATAATTTGTATGTAACCACAATGCTGTTAATCTTATCATTTATTCTTCTTTACAATTTTAGAAATCAATTAATTTTTAAACACCTTGTACAATAATCATAATGATTTTTTTAGGAGCTGGTAAGTAATAAAGAGGCCAAACCACCAACAGTAAACTTATAGTATCAGTATCTGAATTTTAAAACAAAATCAAAAGTGTGAAGAACACTGAGCGAAAAATCTGAATTCTTAATAGTTAAAAAAGTTGACCAGAGTTCACCACACACTAGAATAAATTAGCTTGACTGAGGTATTGTGGTCTTTATTGAGGACTTTGAACTTTAACCACAGTTTTGGCCATTTTCACCACATCTGCTGAGGTTGTACAAACAGGACATGGATTCTAGTTCTTCAGTTAAAGTACTTTCGGAGGCAACTGCCAGCTATGCGTATCGCTCACTGTGACCTTGGCAGCCCTGTAAAAGCTGTAAAATTTGTCCAAGGTCAGGCTCATCAAAAGCACCCCCAGTGGAGCTTCCCCCTTCGCAGACAAGTGGAGTGAAATTTATGCACATTTTTAAGGAAGATGACTTCAAATGGTCTGCTACTGTCAGCGCCTGAGCTCCTCTGAATAGTGAATTTGGGTAACAGATAAGAGAGGTCTTCCTCTGACCAGGCATCCGGCCTCTACCACCCCCGCCCCCCTGCTGCCACGTACACCTAATTGGAAGTATGGGCCCCTCAATGTCACGTATTAAGAAATCACTTGTGAATTATGAGCGTTTGTAAGCTCACACCTGTGACTGTGGCTGAAATATCCTGTTTGGAAATGGACGCCGGCCTCGCCAACGGCCCTCCACTACACCTCTTCCCCTGCTTTCTCCCCCACAGCTAGAGCAGGAAGCATGGAGAGGAAACAGCTGTCCCCAATATATATATATATATATATATATATATATATATATATATATATATATATATATAAATGAATCTTTTCTTTTGGGACATGAGCACTAGAAGAAGGGCTGATTTTCTACAGAAACTGTAAAAAAAATCAGAGAAATTCCCAACAATTACACCTTGAGAAAGTGGGATTGTGTTAGACTGCTACTCGATCATTCATAATATCCTTATTTTCTGAGATTTCTCTGTGAGTTTTGCCTTTCGAAATTTTGCCTGTAAATGTTTGGAGGTGTCAGGAAATGTCAATGAGCTGTCAAATTACACTACTCAACATAACTCAACAAGGCTGTACAGTGGCTTAGTGGTTAGCACTGTTGCTTTGCACGTCCAGGTTCGATTCCCACCTCCGTTTTCTGTGTTCTCCCCATGCTTGGTTCCCTCTGGGTGATCCAGTTTTCTCCCTCAGTCCAAAGACATGTAGATTAGACTGATTGATGTTTCCAAAAAGCACATAATGAGTAAATGAGCGTGTGTGTGCCCTGTAATGGATTGGCACCCCATCTTGTGCCCTAGGTGTCCTGGGAGAGGTTCCAGGCCCCACGCAACACTGCACACAGGATAAAACAGTATAGACAATGAGTGAGTGAATGAACAACTCAGTGTTACTGAAATTTCTGTTTGTGATAGGAATTTGGGTTTGGCCACTGAAAGCATTTACACACAAATTATGACTAAAGAACATTCTACATATAAACCTAAGGCTTTTTTTAGCTTGTTCCTCTTAGGTCAAAGGCAAAGGGCAAATATGACTTCAGGCCATCATCCCAATCAACAGGATCTATTACCTGAATCCTAATTTTTTTTCACAATTCCTTGTAGCTGGTTAAAAATATTTTTTTTATTACTTTATTACTATTTTTTTTTAAACACTACTTTGTTCAACATATGTTTCTTCATATGGTGTAAAGTTATTGTATACTCAGCATACTGTCTTGGAATGGGTAAAAAACTGACTGAAAAGGTACCTTTTATTTTTAACAATGCAAAATAATCTTTCTTTGTTTGTATAAAATAGTATCATATAACAGTACAAAACAAATTCATAAAACAACCTGCAATGTTAACCATATCTTAAAATAAAACAAATTGATGTAAAGATTCTCACGAAAATATATAGAAATTTATATACTTATCAGCCATAACATTATGACCACCTGCCTAATATTGGGTAGGTCCCCTTTGGCCACCAAAACAGTAATGTGTGTTTTGTGACCTGTCTATCGGAATTAGCATTAACCTTTTCCTCAATTTGAGCTGTATCTTTACTCTGCAATTAAATCCAGATCATATATAGTATAATCTGGATTTCATTGCAAATTAAAGATTCCGCTGTTTGGATAAATAAGCAAACACTTTTAAAGCTAGAAGAGTTCTTAAATTCTTCCAATTGCAATATTCCTTGTATTTTTTCTTATGAAGTAAAGTCTCAAATCAAAGTTTTTCAAATATCTAACACATGCTTTAACACTCTGTCATACCTGAATACCCTCATTCATCTACAGAAGCCATCCAGTTGAGGGTTGTGATGGCTCCAGTATCTATTGTGGGAACATTGGGTGTGAGACAGGAATACAACATAATTGAGATGCCAGTCCGGCATAGCACACAATACACGCAACCATGCATATGTACAAGCAATTAGGAGTCATACTTTTCCTGCATGCATGTTTTTTAGGTGGGAAGAAACCAGAGAAATGAGAGGAAATTCATGATAACAACTCCACCTGAGAACTTCGTACAACAGACATTTGGAAAATGTTGGAAGGTCCTTCCTTTAAGCCGCATAAACTCACAGAAACGGTTGTTGCTTTTAGGAAAGTAATGAAGGTAAAATGTAAATGCCTTGTCAGGGTTCCAAGTATTGACTTATTAGGCAGTTAATCTAACTATTTTTTTTTTTTAAATCCTAATTACTAAGACAGGAGATCAAAACCTGCCAAGCATCCAACTTTCCGAAGTTAATTTTTTTTGGCCGTCCTGTTGCATTGTCTGGGTCTTGAAGGGAAAATTTCTTTTACAAAATAAAAAATGAAACCATTGACACATTTGTTGTTAACATGCCTTGACATCTCAACGTCTCCAGAGTAAGAATTTCCTTTGGAATCCTGGGAAAACCCCTCTTGATGTCTGTATAATATCTGGTAAGTGATAAAATTCTGGTGAAATGTCAAGGCTGAGAAACGCAATAGCGCACTACATCATTCTTTATATTGTTAAACCAATATTTTAAGGGTTTGTTTTATAAAAGGCTTCCCATTAAAAACTGCAGCTAGAACTGGACACTGTATCTCATAAAATTTCCAACTGTAAACACGCTATTTGGACTCAGTACAAATGGAAAGACTGACCTGAATAATCAACTGCTGCTTTTTAATATCTGACCCTGATAACACACATGCTATGATGCACGTGCACACACACACTTTTCTGTGCTGGCATGCTGCAGTGTTTGTCACTTTCCCTATGAAATAGACGGCACTCATTGCCCTAAACAATTAGTCTCTCTGATCACTATCACAAAACAACTCACAATAGTGTTTACATGGGCTGCAGGAAATGTGTCCATGGAGATGTGTGTGTGTGTGTGTGTGTGTGTGTGTGTGTGTGTCTGAGAGAAAATTTAAGTGCAATAAAAAAGGTAGTGTGTATATGAACCTTCACATTGATTTTGTTAAGTAGATAGAGACTCCTTATTACATACTTCAGTAGAATGTAGTTATACACAGCCTGGCGAAAAAAAAAGTCACCATTTCAGAAGAGTCAAATTATTGGGTTGCATCAAGCAAAGCAAACAACTAGAGAGATTTTAAAAAAAGAAATTAAGTCATCTGATGACTTAAATGTACTGAATGACCAGGTTATCACATCAGAGTAGTTTTTCTTCCATGATAGCACAGACATATTTCAGGTAAGATTGTGATAGAATGGTTTTATGAGCATTAGGAATCATTTTCACTTATGAACTAGACATCACATTGTGTGCTGTAATCAAAGCTAACGGTGACAGAAGGAAATCTTAGAGTGTGCATCTTTTTTTGGCCAGACAGTGTATCTTAGAACTCTATATGGTACCGTTTTTTGAAGGGTTCATACATGAAACCTTACATGTTTTACATGAAACCTTATTTATGAAACTTGATTCCTGTAGCTTCTAGTTTTTGTTTTATCATGTGTATTATGGTAACTTCCTGTTTACACACCCTTATACACTTTTATTCCACCTTTTTATCCTGAAAGAAAAAAATATGGCTAAAAACAGAAACAGCCCAGGGGTGCGTTTCCCGTACAACGATGTAGCTCTTTAATTAACCACCGTTGTACGATGCAACGTTGAAGAAAATAACTAACTAGTCACAAGTGTTTCCCAACACCATAGTACCTGTGTCGCACTTCCACCGTTAGAACTATGTTGGTTTAATCTGTCGTTCTTCTTCTTCTTCGATACTATGGCGGAGTAGTGCCATAGGCACATATCGCCCCCTACTGTTAAGTGTTTTTTCTCTCTCTTCGGCTCCCATTCAATGCGCTTTCGCAATGACGTTACGTAGAAGTGGTGTAATAATGTCACGAACGCAACATTCATTATTTGTACAATAAAACATATATAGGCATACACAGTTTAAATGTGCTCTTTTAGAATAACAAAGTCTATAACTTTTATTTATATTTCATTTGAACTCATTTTTATTTGGTATTGATACATAAGTACAATTAAAATAAAAATAAATTATAGGTTTTGAAAATGCTGGGATTGTGTTGTGAACACCTGTTACCTATTTTGCTCAAGATCATTTCCTATATAAGTCCCTTTACATAAAGCCATGTTTTAATGAGAGTTGATCTGAAAAAATTACACGGAAACCACAATTTACTACAAAAGAGCTTGAAGTTCTTTTGGAGGAGGTGGGAAACAATCAAATCTTGCTTTTCTCCAAATTAAAAAACACAGTTACAAATTCTGGAAAAAAAACATGGAATGAAATCGCACAAAAAAAATGAATGCTTCTGGAAATGGGTATGAGAGAAGCCCAGAGGAAGTCAGAAACAAGTGGAGGGACTTTGCAAGTGTGACCAAACAAGCAAGTCCAGTGGTGGCCTGAAACTGAACCCCTCCAAAAGCTGCTATGTAATAGTTACTGCAATTGTCCACAACATTGCAGTCAAGGAAAATGTCCCGCTTTTTGATAAGGAAGAGGGGGTCTTTCTGGTGCTGCTGTGAATGAGGAAGATGACACTTCTGATGAGGATATATATATATATATAATTTTTATTTTTTTTAACCTATGAATAGTCCATATTCTACTTCTGAGAGCACAACAAAAAAACTCACTTAAAAACTCACCTTTTCTTCGCACAAACGAAACGAAGGCTGTGTTCCAACCGGAACATAAATAATGCTTTCATAGGGCACTTCGAAGGGAGAATAATTGCGATGATATCGCTGTTATATCGTTTCAAAGTGAATTTGTAATTAAAATAACCGAAAAATGAATAACCTAATATCTAAGCACCAAAACATTAAGTTTTCCAAATCGCTCAAAGTGGTTGGGAAAATATTTAGAAACTTATAGAGCGTAGGGTCGTGAACTGTGAATAGAACACACCCAGCCGCGGCAGGGAACTATGCTTCTAACCACAGGTCGAAGGCTGTAGTTCCAACCACGTAAGTTTGCGACGCTGTTTGCGAATGTTCGCTTGAACTATGGTTTCGAGAAACACCGAATTGTTGAACTATGTTGGTAACGACGGAACTTGCGACCATAGTTGGCTAACGATGCTTTTGGGAAACGCACCCCAGATCAGCAAGATACGCTGTTTTGGCAAGAAAAAGTTACACACTATTTCAGTGGACCACATTTAGCTTTGAATACAATAACACATTTGCCGTGGCATTTGTTCGACAAACTTATGCAACCTAACATTTACTTTTTATATATATATTTTATTTATATAGAGCTTTTAACAATGGTCATTGTTGCAAAGCAGCTTAACAGACTCATTTATTCAGGTGTAGGTTAGTGGTTAAGATGTTGGATAACTGATCGCAAGGTTCTAGGTTCAAACCCTAGCACCACCATGTCACCACAGTTGGGCCCTTGAGCAAGAGCCTTAAACCCCAACTACTCGGACATATGATGAGAGAGAATGTAAGTTGCCCTTGATGAGGGTCGTCTGCCATATGCTGTAAATTTAATGGGTTAAGGTCAGGACTCTAAACTTATATGTGAAAATAATTTTTTATGCTCTTAGAACCACTCTTTCAGAATTTGAGCCAGGTGAATCTTTGCATTGTTGTCCTGAAATATGTCTGTGCAATCAGGGGGAAAAAAACTCCACAGATGTGATAACCTGGTCATTCAATATATATATAATAACATGGTATGCTTTTGAAATTAAATGACAGGAAAAATTCAAATATGAATACCAACACTGATCAATCTTATCCAAGCAAATCACATATGCAGTGAAATGCACAGTATGTAAAGCTTGCTAGCTCGGATGCAAATGCTAATTAACGCTCATTAGAAAGAAAAACAGGACCGTGAAGGTACTATTTTCCACTTTCAGAAATCAGTGTGAGCTGAATTCTTTCAAGTTAGAGTTGGGCTTTCAAGTGGGCGATGTCTGAGTGTGATGGAAAGCGATGTCATGACGGTTCCTTGCCAAAGCTAACTCTAGTTGAACCCTATGAGTCACTGTAGATTCCCACTGAATGGTGGGAATGGGATGTCAAGTTAAGAAGTATAAAATTAGTCAAATGGTGTTAAATCCACCTGCTTAACCTCTAGAAACCTAGCCCTGTCTCATTTTATGTCAGCACCAACCATGCAAATCCGTCTGACCTATCGGATTTGAGAATTTGACACTTGTTTTACATAAATTACTATTATTAAATCATAGAAACCTCCAGAATCAGGTGAATGCCCATTATTCAATATAATTACAATAATATAATACAATTCCGCACCAAGCTGCTGTTTGTGTTTGTTTGTTATAACCTGATCTCTTTTTGCCAGCCTGATGCTGGGTATCATCCCATGTTGAGCCTCTGCCAGGCTTGTAGTCCAGCCATTTTTATTTCCTGCTTTGAGTGCTTTACTAGTCTTATCTTCTTGGTTGTTATAAATATTTCTGCTCTGCACACTGATCCTAAAGTTTGTCACCTGGAACGTGAGCACAATGTAGGTAATTGGAGTAAGTAATTCCACAACCCTTATTCCATGCAAAAATGTATTCAACGTTTAGCTGAGACTCTTCTAAATCTTCTGCAGTCCCAATGAGCTAAATCAAGGTGGTATCTTTCAAAGTTGTTTTTTGGTGTATTTACTATTGAAATGTAACTCTATTCTTTCCCCTGGAAATAGTCATATGACTTTTGCTGGTTAGCATTAGCTCAGTTTTTGCCTAAAAAAAGATGTATCTAAGTAAAACTGCAGGAGCTTCATATGAGTCTCAGTTGAACTTTAAAATAAAAAATTATTTCACTTCACATGTAGTAAAGAGTGAATATAGAATATGAGGCTTTTAGTTTTTTTTTAAATAAAAAATATTAAAATATTAACTTTTTTAGATGCACTGTACAGTACATGTGAAATGGGCTATGGTTACAAACATCACCTGATGTGCAGGTAATAAAACTGCACCTTAACCTTTCTTTAAATTGAGATGTGTGAGGCCTACAACAAAATAATAGTACTGAATATAAGTATATATATATATATATATATCTGGTATAAGAATCATTAAGTGTATCTAAGCTTCATCTGACCTTATAATTAGAATCAGTTTCCTCCAGGTGTTGCTGCTTGGTCCCTTGTGAATTGTAGACTATACGCATGCAAAGGTCTATTGAAACCCTGCGGGCGGGCTGCTGGTCTGACCTGGGCGTTAGAAAGTCTATTATACGCCTAGAGCGGGTTATATTTAGAAATGGAGAAATGCATCTCTCAATGGGATTGCACTTTGAGACACTCTCATAGGCTTAATTTAACACATAGGCAAATCCACAGAGATGTGAAGCCAGTGCGCTGCAGTGTGCACTCAGCTGGAACCACAGGTGTTATAGAAGCAGCAGAAGAACAGAAATATGTAAAAGCTGGTCCTCGAGTAACAGACAATAATATCAAATCATGCTAAAATGTTCAAATGTACACGTTTGAAATAATAAATAATAATAAATAAGGTTAGAAATGTAATGCAGCCTTAATATGTGGAGGGAACGGTCTTCTGCTGGTTGACCGTAGGTTCTCCATCTACATAGAGACGTACAGTATAACAGGCAGTTTCATTTATGAAAATGATTGCAGGTAGAATGGCTTCAGAAAACTATCATTTATGTGCCTCAACAAGTTTTTTTTAAGGTTAGTAAAGAGGTCATTTTAGGGCTGTGGTTTAGGTTTGATTGCAGTGAAATAATTCAGCACCAGCTTTAAAGACATGTTAAAAAATTAACCTGGAGATTCCCTGACAATTCATATTAATAAATTAAATTAAAGTCTGTTTTTTTTTAATTATGCATGGAGATGTATAAATAATTATAATCATTAATGTGTGTGTGTGTGTGTGTGTGTGTGTGTGTGTGTGTGTGTGTGCAGCCATCTTCACTGTTATTCAATTGTGATGTAAAGCCAGCTTCCTACTAGCTGTGATCCAAGAACCTCTGGAGTCCAAAACTGACCAGGGAGAGGTGTGTGTGTGTATGTGTTTGTGCGTGTGTGTGTGTGTGTGTGTGTGTGTGTGGTGGGGGGTGGGGGGGGGGGGGATGTAGGACAGGGGGGGCACGTTTCCTTATCTAAGGTCCACAGGCGGTTTTTGAGTCCCTTATCAGCACTCACCATATTGTATAAGTACATCCTCCTGTCCAGCAGAGAGCGGAAAACTGTTCCCTCTCTCCCTCCCTTCTCTCTCTCTCTGTCGGTGTATGTCTCTCTCTCTCTCTCTCCCATCAATCTCTCTCTCCCTCTCTCTCTCTTTATTTCTCTCCTTTTTTCTTTAAAGTCCAATACATTTCCATCCAATGGAAACCAACTGGAGCACTATGTATGCTGTGGGATTAGTGGGTAAGGTAAAGGAAGAGAAAGGAAAGAGAGAGAAAGAGAGAGAAAGAGAAACAGAGAGAGTGAGGGGAGAGTGACTGAAAGCTAAAGCCATCACCTGCATTCACGCATTAGGTTCTCGGTGACAAACCAGAACCCACAGAACCTTAACCAGTTTAATGTTTCTTGGTTGATTGCTTCCTTGTCACTGATGTGACACCGGTCATTTATGTCAACACTCATTTTAGCACAATTTCATTTTTGCTTTAAGGACAGGAAGGTGAACTTAGAAACTAAGAGAGAGAGAGAGAGAGAGAGAGAGTTAGTGAGGAGGGAATGGAAGGCGTGATGGAATAGGACGTTGAGTTTGTTGCCCAGAAGACAGGCGCTCGAGGACATGAGCACACACACCAATAGTGGGGAGTCTAACACGACTGAGTGTGTTGGTGTGATCAACATTCTATCCACAAACATGGTAAGTACCTTAAGGAAGCTTTCAATGAGGCTATTAAGGAAGTTGACTTTCTCGACATTGCTCTGTTGTTAGGTCGCTGTAGAACCAAACTATTTTATTAATTTTGTTTGTTGAACAACTTCATAGATATATATTTATGCGTGCCAACCTAAAATACTAACTGGATATTGCATTGACCATATTTATTACATTAACAGGCAAGTCAATGCCGAGCTGCCCGTTTATTAGTGACTACAGGGTGTTCAAGCTTTAGAGATGTTTTAAAACACGTCTTATAAGGTTTAAATGGAAGAAATAAGGTGATTATTACAGCAATTATTACTTTTTAGTTGTTGGGCTTTTTCTGCAGTTTTACATATTTCTTATGTAACATTACTATATATATATATATATCAGTGTCATAATAATAATAATAATAATAATAATAATAATAGTAAACATAGCTATCTTTAATACTTATTTCATTTATTTCATTTAATTATTAGAAATGTATACTTGAAGCATAGTAAACTACACACTCCTTTATATTATTAATTTTCCTTTATTAATATACACAAGCAGAATCTATACAGTATTCGAACAATACATCAACCCAAAACATTAAGAAATTTATTTTTACTATTAATAGACTCTCAGTAATAAATATTTCTTAACTCTGTATGTGTCAGAAGATTAATCAGTTATGACCGTTTTTTATCATGAGTGTCCTGATATAAAGTAAATTAATGTATTTATATCAAGCCTTAAAATAGCATTCAAAAGTAATTCAGTGTAAGATTCTATAATAATTAGCAAAATTATAACATAGGAAAAGTAAGTAAACATACGGACATGCAGATCCATTGCCTAATGTAAATGGTTTGAACATTTATTCCGAGTATGAACATGACGAACACGTATACTTGGTGATTTTCCTTGAACGCACATTTACTTTTTTCATGCATTATGCGTTAAGGAATATATTTATATGCTTAAACAGAAAGGGGAAACACACTCGGTGAATGGAAGTAGGCATCTGAGAAAGAGGACAAGGGAGGAAAAAAAAGGGGAAGGATCTAGATTGCAAAAGCAAATCATGAATCATTCAAGGCCGAGTGAATTTATCTGTCCTCGCATATTTATTCTGCCTTAAACAGATGTCATCAACGACAACTTGTTTTATTTTTCACTTGTGCCTCAAGTGAACAACTCACTTTGGCTTGATTTAATTGTGATGCCTTGTTCTCTCATTGGAGTATAGAGTATTCTCCCATAGAATAGTCTTAAATTGAACTCATTACGCATTAATGTATCCGAAAAAATAGCTTGTCCCTTGATTTGTCAAAATTTGGAAATGTTGTGACAGAAAAGGGGTGCACTTGTTTAATTTCCACTTTATAAAGTATTACTCTTGTTACTGTACATGACTTGTTTAAGCATGCATGTAAGACTTAAATATTAAAGATAATATAACAAATGAGCTTTGTACGTTCACATATTATTAGTAGTAGTATGTTTTGCATCCAGTGAGCCTTTCTGTGTAAAAAATATATATATATTAGTTTATATATGAACACAAAATGAAATTATAGCCTATTTACTGTATATAAACTTTAGTTACAAAATATATATAGTCTTGCCAGCTTATAGTTTTTTGTTGTTTTTGTTGTTCCTGATTTCAGCACAAATGACATATTTAGACACTTAATTCTGTGAAATGTCTAGCTTTATTACAAATTGCAATTTCTATACATGTATATAGTGTATGCTAATGTAAAGGTGGATTCATGTCCATTGTATGTGAGTAGTCAAGACACATGATTACATATACTTAAACTGCACTAATCAAAATTTTAGTATAAAATAAGATTTTGTCTACTTATGATTATGGCATTTCATAGATTTTAATAATGTATTCATTTTATAAGCATATTTATAGCTTATTACAGAAGAGATGGATATTTAATTATACCATACTTAATAAGCCAGATTTGCCTAGTAATCATTAGTGATAGTGTTTGATCTGTAGTATGAATTTAAATGTAACAATAGTACTAGATAGTGATGATCTATGAAAATGAACCCACAGACCAATGTCTATACACCTGAGGGTCATAAATGACAAACCACGGTCTCTGCAACTTCTTATAATCTTTTGCTTTTATCTAGACCCCCCTGAGTGGTGTTTGAACTGAAAACAAAACTAAATGCACCTTGGCGAGACTGGCGACAAGGGATCTGCAGACTTGTACATCACAGGCTGCTTGACTGAAGCATCTGGCTAAGCATTTGCACAGAAGGATAAGCAAAGCTTATGAGAAATGTCATCAACATTCACTGATCCACACAAGCCAAGACGAAAACACGAGTAACACTTTAGAGTGTGTGACAACAACAACAACAAAAAACTTAGAGCTCTAAGACAGTAAGAAGAAGACCATGATGGAGAAGCTGGAGCCCACTGTATCCCCCACCCCTGCTCTGTCAATGACTGATCCCTTAACTCCTCCACACACTCACTCTCCGTGCACCAGCAGCCCTGCAGCCAACGAAGCTAATGGTGCAGAGAGCGGCATCAGCACAAACACCAGCCCTGTTACACCGCAACTTACTGAGAAGGCTGATAGAGAGGAAAAAGTGACGGAACCTGAGCCTGCTACCTCACCCCCAAACACAAGTGTCTCTTCCATTTCCACTTCAACATCCACATCAAGTTCCTCTTCTACCATCGTCCTCTCCTCTCCTCCTTCTACGTCCCCTGCTCCACTGCCCCCTAACATCCCTGTAATCAGTCTGGCTCACAGTAAACCCCCTCTGCCCCCGATCCCCATGCCTGCTGCTCAGCTCACCGCCCTCCACCCCATACCCACATTGGCACATGGACCAGGGGAGCTCCGATTGGCACAGCTAGCCGCTCTCTCTGGGGGGCCAATGGCCACAGTGCCTACACCTAGAGGTCTACTGACTCACCAGTACCTGTCTGGACATCCATTACTCAACAGGTAAGAGCTTACAACACTATACTTTTAGATAACCTCTTATATTATATACCATAATTTCACATGACCCAAATGTAATTGACTAGTCATTCCAGTTTTACATTTACCATCACGTATTGACTATATAACCTTTAATGTAAGCTTTATAATCAGGAGTTGATGTTGATCATACCACTAGTGTAGTACGCCAATAATAATTAGGAGACACTGATACTACATGCCATATTCTGTGTTCTGAGAGCTAAAGCATATCCGTTATCTTAATCCTTAAATCTTTATTTCAGTATAAAGTTATAGTCTTAAAACCGCGAAATATTTTCTTTTCTCCCTATTTTGCTTATAGACTTACAGTATGTTATAATGCACCAACAAATAATTGATTTTAATATAAAAACTATAATCACTCTTATTAATGGAGTTTTGGGATGCGATTAAAAACAAAACTTGTCAACGCAAAATTTCACAATCAGCAATCAGTTTCTCCACTCCGTTTTCACCAACTTTCCACTTTTTACAAGATAGTTCCACTTATTCATCTTTTATCATGCGTTTGCATTTAAGATTTTTCCCACACAATGCTTAGAAACGGGCATAAACAACTTAATAAATCTGGACTCAAGAGGTGTTTTGAATAGTTAAAAAGTTAATAGTCCAGTTTTATTAAAATTAATAACATTAGGTTTGTATATTGCTTCGTTAGAAGTATAGAGAATATGTACATTAAGTTATTGGAATCATTTTTGAAAAAAAAAACAATTGTGTGCATAAGTTATTAAAATTCATAACTTATCGATTACTAATATAAAATAAGCTTAATAGAAATGACTGTTGAGACTAGCATATTTAAAGTAAAATGTGAGTGTACATACACACATAGACATGAAGGATGGGAATTTGCAGGGATCACCCGATACAATATTATCACGATACTCGACTGCTGATTCCATTTGTATTACGATTTTGTATGTATCACGTTTTTATAAATATCTTGAGTTGATGTTACAGTTTTTCAGATTTTGTTAAATAATTTGCTCCTACCACATTGCGTCATATGTTTAAAGAACTTAATTATAATTTGTTATTATTTATCATATTTATTAATTTATTTATTTATTTATTTTCAACCTATATTTTTTTTACTGGAGTGAAAATTCTGCCCTTAATTTAAAGATGTTGACCCATCAGTTCTTTTTATCACTGTTGTACATATAAGTCTAAACCAGCTGTTGGTAAAATATTAGCAATGAGCATCATAGTCATATCCCCATGAAGATCATGGTTATTGCTACTGTGGACTGAATTAATTCCTAAGTTGATTATATTGCATTATTTAATTTGTTTAGTGCAAACCTGCCCCTACTTCTCATTTACATTTCTCCAACTATAGTATATTAGTACTGCTGCTAGCCAAAGTGACAAAACTGCATTCTGGTCGTTTGTTACAATCGAGTTCAAGTGGCTTCATTTAAAAGGTTATTGATAAAGCCTTATTTATTGACCTAATACACAGGACAGGAACACATTAGACATTTGATTTTCAGCATTCAGAATGATGTTCCTGTAAAGAAAAGAACTTTGTGCTTACAATGGTTTTGGGAAATTAGGAGGAAAAAACAGCGACCGATTATTTCAACAGCAACTCATGACATATTGCACAAGCTTCTGTCTGCCCTCTTTGGTTCCTGTGCAGTGCCATTCTACAAACATCTTTCTGCTACTGTCATGTAAATACTGAAATTCTATTATACAATTTCTACATTGTGCAAGAGAAGTGTGCAGGCCATCATGCAAAGTTCCTGTTTCATTACAACTTACTTTGCACTTTCTACCTAGGAGGCACAAATGCTGTAGGAGGCACAAAGTGCCCTTGTGTCCTATATGCAGTCTAAAATAAAGTACCACACTTACACACATTCTCCACATGACTTTGGAACACCTGTAGACCTGCACAATAATGTAATTTTATAAATCAGCCAATCTTGTGACAGTAATGCTAATCTATTAAATTGTGTGGACACAGATAAAGAACTTCACTAAACATGGAAAAAGCTGTAAAGTGTTGGTTCCTGTAACTTGTTGGGCTGATTTGAGTTTTTCAAAAGCTGCTGATCCTGTATTTTTATGCCGAACTTTGTAGTGGTGAGGAAAAATTGGCATTAGTAGAAATGCCTTGCTGATTAAAAAGTTCGGAGGTAAATTATCAGATTTGTTTAAGGTTACAGTAAGCTATGATAACGCTATAAAAAACCCTCTTTATAACCATGATGAGCAGATAAGCATCATTGTGCAATAACTTTATTAAGGTGTAAATTTTACTGTGTGAAGAAATCACACTTTCTCCTTTTTATTTCGGGATGTTTAAGGGAATTAAATTTTTTGAATCTATTTTAAACATTCTTTTTTTCACAATTATTGATAAAGTTAATTAGGATTTGTTACTAGAAAAAAATAAGTTTATACGCATAATAATTGATCCCATGAAATGCCATAAAATGTATCTGAAACGTCTTAAGATTTTTTTACTGGACAATTGCATGTTTAAATAGTGAATGAAACCAACAAGATGAATCTCTGTATCTCTACATCCTCAGTGACAGGGCTGTAGTGGTAAAAAAGGTGTGGTAAAAATAAAATATAATTCTTAAAGAAATGTGACTTGAAGCTGAAATTCATTGTTAAACAACAGCATGAGAGGAATAAGTATATTTGAAGTCCATGGGGTTTATTAATCACTATTAAAAGTATAAAACAATGAAAGACAGCATGGAAGATTTTAAAATCAAACAACCATTCAAAGAGAGAACAATCCACCATTCATTTTAAAGAGAAAAAAATTAATATTAAAAAACTATAACACACATCACTACCTGGCTACCCCAGGTACTACCTGGCTATTATATAATAATATGAAAGAATAGTAACCATACAATTTTATGTTTGTTTTTTTTCACTTTATGTTCATAATTTTTTTGCCATTGGCAGGAGAAAGCTTCGTTTCATTTCCACGTTTCACAAATCTTCATATATCCATAAAGTCACAGTAGACAGGTGTTGCAGAGTTAGCAGCACAACATAGAATACACTACGATTAGATCTGCTAAAACGAGCTGAGTAGCCGGGCTGCTGAGAAGCCGTTCCAGAAATGCAGTTTACGTGCATTTAGTCTTCACTATAGCCATGCTAAGCGGTCACAATGAGGTCAAGTTCCTCAAATCATTTTAAGGAAAACAGATACGTGCAAAATGTTCAACTCTAACAAGCAGACTAAATTTCACAAACTGTTGCATGATCCTGTGTCTGGAACAGGTAAAGATCTACATCGACTTTCTCAATCATTCAATGTACAGATGTAATGAAGTCAGGCCTTGACTGGTCACATCTTTTTAATTAAAAGACAGGAACTCACACAGGGACACATCAAACCCTAGATAATTGCTTTTTATGGATTTCTTTCCCCTCTATGAAACGGGAGTTAAAATGTGTAATTTGCCTCTAAAGCCTGTATTTTGTTTCTTCTGACCAGATTGCAAGACTAAAAATGGCCACATTCATGACTGACTTTAAAACACAGTTGTTTCCAAATGAAATATGTATATATATATATATATATATTTTTTTTTTGGTTGGTTGGTTGGTTGGTTTTCATTTATTCTGCTTTTCTCTTGCAGCTCTTACCTTAGTCCCTCCAGTACTTATGGTTTCTTCAGCAATAATCGTATTAAGAGAAGGCCATCATCGCACTTTGAATTGGATCTCACTGACTGTAAGTTGAAACATTTCACTGTTTCCCACCAGGGGTTAAAGAAGTACAATCATTAATTTTGTGTTGCCCTAATAGTAAAGGAAAGGGCAACCTCATTAAGCTATAATCTAGTCAACTTGTTCATGTGAGTAATGTTCACGTTTTCATTAATGGTTAAGCATAAAGCCACAGAAGTTTAGTGATTCAAGACATGGGATATCCATTAGAAAAATATGGAAATTCAATGAAATAACTTATGTTCATTAAAGTTCTAACCATTCTTAATATAGACTTCTTATTTAATGCACAGTGTCAGGGTAGTTAATTTTTTTTTTAATTAATTCTAAGGCATAAAATCAGGCAATTCTTTTTTCACTATGAAATTGAACCTCAAGCAAATTAAGAGTATGCTAGTAATGATGATAAGTTTCAAAGATGTTTGTTGGCCAAGTGTTAACTTTATTATTTTCAATATCTGAAAGTCAGTTTGTCCTATCACTCATCCATCATCGTCAGGGTTCAGTGCTTAAATTTGTAGAAACATGGCTTAGTTCTTATAAAGGTTTTTCTGTTTCCCCGAATCAGCACTAGCTTTAAAATCAAGACTGTTTTCTTGGAAAATCAATGGATTGGTAGTTCCCTTTACTTGTACAGTTTCACTATCACTGCTCTTACCTCTGGTTGCTGTATGCCCTGCTGCCGGGTCATAATATTAAATTGGTGGCTAAAATCTAATCAATATTTTGTCACTGAAGACTGTTAAAGTTATACATTAAACGCTTTAAATCACAAGATCAAATAGACAAATTGCTAGCACACAAAAAAAATTTGTATGCCATATTTGTTCTTGATGTTATGTGACAAATGTTATTGTTTGTGGTTTTCTCTCAGGTCCTCCTCAAAAGCTAGCCAGGCGCGTTTTCACTAACAGCCGAGAGCGCTGGCGTCAGCAGAATGTAAATGGTGCGTTCTCTGAACTCCGAAAGCTCATCCCCACTCACCCACCAGACAAGAAACTGAGCAAGAATGAGATCCTTCGACTTGCTATGAAGTACATCAACTTTCTCGTAAAGCTCCTGAATGACCAGGCCAGTGACAATACTGCACACAGCCTAACGGACAGCACTGAAGAGGACAAGAGCAAGATAAAAGTTGCAAACGAAATGTTGGGCAATGGCACCAGAGACTGTGGTCACATCTTGCACCCAGTGTGTCCGTCAGACAGCACCTCGTCATCTCAGATATCGTTACCACTTCCTGCAGTTCGTCTGGCTTCAGTCACCTCCCACCGTAACAGAGACTCCACTGATTCAGTCATTGCTTTGACCGCATCACCTGGCTCCAGTTGCTATGGGGACACGGACAGTGAAGAGACGTTAGTCTTACAGAATTCCAGGATTTTAAAAACAAGTGTTACGGAAGGGATGATGGAAAAGATGAAGGAACAGATACAGACTGTGATGGCAGGCGGATACCACCGGTGACATCACCTGAGACAACATGTTAAAACATTGTAGCAAAAAACTGACACAATTGATCACAACTGGGACAACTGTTCAAAATATATAGTATATGCAGTGCCAATTTTTGTGTTTGTGTGTTTTTTTTGTGGATGTATTATTATTATTATTATTATTATTATTATATGTTGGCTACTTCCTTTTATAACAGTGTTAAAATTGAGACATCTCAATATTTTTATTCTTTCATTGTGTGCAGATTAATTGTTAGCATTTGAGTGGTAATCATGTTAGACCCATACACTGTTGTTGTAAAGTTGTGGCACTTTGAAGATCTCTATATGGGTTCCCTTAAAGGAACAATAAACACATTGTCTATTTGGAGACCTTTGGACTATTGTGTACCACAGACAATAGAAACAAATAGAATTTCTGTGTCTAATTAGCAGCAGATTAAAAGCAAAATGATGTAGATTTCCAACCAGACTTGTGGATGCATTTGGAAGGTCTTTAATAAACCTACATAGCAAAGAGATGAAAATGTAAGTCATAATCAGGCCAGTCTTAAATTTAGCAACTGGCAGATATCTAGAAAAAAAAATCTCCAAACCCAAAGCATTTTTATTTATTCAAAACTGTTCTAACGGCAAAAAGAAAGATGATTTACCCACAGTTTGGACTAATGAAATAAAACCGTAAGAAACCATAACACAAAGTAAGCATTTTCTGAAGAAAACTGTCCCGAACTGGTCAGGCAAACTAGCATTCTACAGAGAAAATAGTCCTGTACAAGCAAGCAAGCTAGTGTGAGGCTAGCAAGCTAAAGTTTTCCAGAGAAAATAACACCTATCTAGCTGATGAAATAAAAAATAATTAAATAAATGAAAAACAAGGAAGGAAATTCCAAGCTTTTCTAATCCTGCCAAATAATCTAGCAGTACTTGTGGTAGGTTAGCTGAGCTGTAATAATGAATTCCTTTCATTTCTGTTAGTAAATCTTGCATCATATTTTTGAATGTTTTGGAAAACTTTGTAATCACATTTTTTCTGGTACTGAGGATCATAGTAAACAAAAATTAAGAATCTATATAATAAAATTCACCTTTCATTTAAATGTATCTAATAGTCTATAAAGGAATGTAACATACATTTACATGTTATAAGCAAGCTAGCGTTTCCTCAAGAAAACAGATTTGGCAAGATTAGGGTAGCTTGAAATTTTCAGTGCTTTCTTGATTTTTTTTTTATAAAGTCAAATTTAGGTAACTGTGAGTTACTAGATTTTTAGCCCCATACAAGACTGGGAAAAATCTGGGAAATGCTAGCTTGCTGGCCCTGTTTTGAACTGTTTTTCCCCAGTTATGATAGATTCATTCAGCCTCATTCAGGCAGGACCTGTACTATATACATATCAAAATACTGTTTGATTTCACCAGTCCATGCGATAAACAAATCATATTCGTTTCTGCTCTGAGAACACTTTGGAGAAAGTGAAATCTCAATGAGCCTGAGGCAAACTACGTCCTGGTAACCAAAATTAAACAAGTGACTCTAATTAAACTCATCAAGATACTCATCAAAAGCTAGGCTGATACTGATGCATTATTGTACTAGCTAGGACTGGTAAGAGCACTGTTATGGCTACAACAAGTGCTTTTTTTTGGGGGGGGGGGGGGGATGGAGTGAAACCCACTAAAAACTCCACTATGTTGTCATAACTTAAATGTATATTTTATCATGTTATAAGTGTGATTCACACACTGAGTTTAAATGGCAGGGAATTTCCCAATATCTCATAAACACCTAAGAAGTCTAGTTTACCCACAAACATTCACTATTAGCTAAATTAGCATCTGAATTGAGTTTTTAATACAATAGCACCAGTAAGAAATCCATTATTATTCAACACATAGCCAAGGAACTCCTGGAACATAACAATAGGTCTTTTTTTGGTATTTGCTTAAAATTTCACATTAGTAAAGAAAGAAAAAGAAATAATTCAGTTAAAAATGTGTTGGCAATTTGTTTTTCGAAAACCATTGCTTTTGGGTTTGTTTAAAACAACACAGAAGTACTGTTTCCTGTGAATAATGAATTGGTTCTATTTCCGTTAGTAAATCTTGCAACATATTTATGAACATTTTGAAAACTTTGCATCACATTTTAGTGGTAATGATTTTCAATTTAAACGAAAACATATCATAAAATCTACCTTTCATGCAAACTAGTCTACAAATGAAATAAAAATATAATGACTGCATATACTAAGATTATGCAATGTTTTGTGAGTATCGCAATGTCAGTTGCTTTATTGTACTGAAGGAATAAACTAGCTGTTATCTATGGTAACATGATGCACCCTTGAAATTAAAATGGTGGGTAATTTTTAAGACTCGGGTAAATGTATACGCTCACATTAAACTTCATTTTGAATTTAATTTTATTTAGGTTAAATTTCTGAATTACCTAAACAGTGTTTAGGCAATAACCTTTTAAATTCATAGTCTCACTTGATAGCATCACATGCTTGCTGACAACAACAAAAAAAGTATATGACCTTAGGTGGCTTCTTTTAATAAAGACCAACTGTGTTTATTTGCACAGCTAGCTAAAAAAAATAAAGATTATTATATATTTTTATATAATTAAAGTTTATTTAGAGTTAACATTAAGTTACCAAATAGTTTAAAATTGCCTTATGTTTCTCCCGTACTGCAAAGTACCTAAAGATACGATTTAAAAACTGGTACAAGCAACCTCATTTTCTCTCTCATCTTTTCCAAGAATTCAGCATTTAGTATTACTATCACCCGTATACTAATCACCAGCCTGATTGTCTGTCATCACTGCACCTGTTTCTTACTGGTTCATGCCTTAAAATAGGTGGTTTTATGCTTGAATAATTCATAGATCACTGCGTGGCTTAACAAACAGAAAACATTCCTCTGAAACAGATCAGGTACAGGGACTTGACTACAAATGAGAAGCAAAAAAGTCCTTCAAATGGCGTGAAGGACTATTCCTTAGTCACTAAAAAAAAAAAAAAACATAAACGTTGGCTCTTTGGAAGCAAAATACAAAGAAGTAAGGGGTGGATAGAGACAGTTTTATACATTGTGCCATTAGTGATGGATCTAGAGCGTTTAGGGGTTAAAGATTGGCAGCACTACATTTAATAGAGTTGGACTAGTGCTGTGCGGAAGAGAGCTTTCAGAGCTAAGGGTTGTGCATTTCAGTCCACTCCCACTCGGCTAGTTTTGAGTCAGATCAGTGGTGCGTGGCAGCTCAAAGGGGTAATGAGCCAGACTCATCTTTGCAGTTAAAACTGGCAGAATAAAAGACAGATCCTATAACAGTTAAGTTGTATGGAGCGACTGTATTGCTAAATAATTTTTATTTTATATTTTTGTTTTTTGCTGCACAAATAAAACAGCCAAAAATAATGATGTTCTGAAATGCTTTTTGCTCTAAATATAGAAAAGATGACTATTCAAGCTACTTGCTTTTAAATGAGCAGTCATGCAATCCCTAATACTGTATCTATAATAGTGTGGTGTTAAACTTAACCAAGTATATTGTCACATGCCTAACTCGTCCTTCTCACAGCAAGCAACATGCATGCTATTGTTTTTGGCAGACGAGTTATAGGTGTTGAGTGACTTGGTGACAGATCTATTGCTATGAACTTAACAAAACAATGGGAAAATTAGCAACCTAAGTGTGAAAGAAGAGTAGTGGGAAATCACCAGGCTGCGTCCTTGAACTGGACAAAATTCATCCACGACAGCGGTGTGAGAATGGGACACAAATGGAAGAAAAATGAATGAATTAGCTTCTGCTTGGCTGCGTCTTTTTTCACAGCACTGCTGGGAGTCACGGCTGTGGTCAGGTACCCTGGGAGGTCAGCAAAAGTTACACGACTATACTAGTCACTATACAGCGTTCCTTACTGCCCTTTTCTTCTCCTCTATCAGGTGTCCAGGAAGCAGTGTTCAGTTGGCGCTGTCTCATCAGCAGGCAGCCCACTTCCTGACACAGATCATGGGAAGAAGCTTACGGAAAAAAAAAAAATACATTAAAATCACCACCAAGCGGTTTCTCTGACAACACACACCACATCCCACAAGGAAGGGAAACTTGCATAAGTGTGTAACACAGGCCGCAAGAGAGCCACAGCCTCTGTTTCTCATCCTGAGTATCATGTTAGATGGGATGTTGTCATTTAAGCTCATTTGTTAGCCAAGTATCATGGACAGCTTGTATACCCCCAGCTCTAGATTCTGATATGAGAAACCCTAGGGGGGCTAATGTGGGGGCAGCAGAGTGGTCTGTACCACAGAGATAAACCTCCCTACTGGTGCCCTCCATGCCCTGGAGCAAAGCATTGTGGGCACCACACCCTCGTTGCTGGCACAGTGCTGGGCCACCTGCTACATTTCATAATTCCTGCTGTGGTTACCGCAGTTACGACATCCCTGATGACACGGAGCACTTCCTCTGGCCAGGGTCACATGCCACAACACACACACATATAGCGCTACACTGGAAAAACACAGTCAAACAAAGCTGGAAAACAGGGTCAAAGGGTCAGATGTTTGGGTTTTATACACTGCATCCCAAACATTGTAAATGATACAAAATGCATCTGTTATGTGTTAATCAATTTAATCTGACCACTGAGTCTGATATGACTTTATAACAAATTTTGTATGTATGCATGATATTTTCCAGTCTTAGCACTTGTGGGATTTAGCCCTTGCATCATCTCTATATAAATACACTGATGCATCAGCATTTTAGTCTGTCCGGCTTTCTGTACACTGTACACCTGATTAAAGATCTCAGTTTTCATGTTAACTTTCATGCTAACATAATCAACAATCATCAATGACACCCGTCAGCGAACACACAATATTTCTGACTTAAATCCGATTGAGATCATTAAATAGGTTTTCCATGCTTGAAAACAGTCCATTGTGGTTGAATTAAAGTGGACCACAATTCCTCCAGGGCCATATAATAAACTCATAGACTGTTATCACAACGCTTGATTGCAGTTGTTGCTGCGAATGCTGGGGCAACCAGTTATTAGGTTAAGGGCAATTACTTTTTCACATAGGGTCAGGTAGGTTTGGACAGCTTTTTTTCCTTAATAAATAAAATCATTATTTAAAAACTGCATTTTGTATTTATTTGGGTTATTTTGTGTAATATAAAAATTTGTTCGATGATCTGAATCATTTAAGTGTGACAAATATGCAAAATAAATAAATAAATACAATTCTGAAAGGGGGCAAATACTTTTTTGCACCACTGTAGGTTTAGTAATATAAATAAAGTGAAAAAAATTAATTCGCAATACAAAATAATACAATGACATGCAATTAGTTTAGGCGTATAATTAGTAAATTAGTAAATATATATATTAGTAATATAAAAATAAATACGTAAATAAAGTTTTAAGTGGTCATAGGCATGATTTCCCACTTTCCTCCAGTTAACTGATTATTAGTTACAATAGTCAAAACACTGTTTAGTACAATGTTGAGTTTTTTGTTTCAACATGATTATAAGTAATTAAGCATTTACTTATTGAAAAAAAAATGAGATATAAGAGTTTTTGGGCGGCTTTATGGGTTTCATCATTAGAGGCATCATTAATGATTACATGCCAATTTGCAAAAAATAACTTTGTCGTCATTCACGATTGCAACTCAACTTGCCAAACTTTATAGCGTAATCTACTCCTCTGCAAAATTACACAATTAATAGAGATACTGAATCAAGATAAAATTGCAATCAGCTTAAAAATTAAGGAACTTTTAGTTTAGAAATAAAACCGAAGTAAGTTTTGTGTTATTCTTAAAAGCACAAAGATATGAAACGACTGCACATTTTATAACTGACGACACAAACAGGTGATTATTAGTTACAATAGTCAAAACACTTTTCAGTACAATGTTCAGTTTTTTGTTTCAACATGATTATAAGTAATTAAGCATTTACTTATTGAAAAAAAACGAGATATAAGAGTTTTTGGGCGGCTTTATGGGTTTCATCATTGGAGGCATCATTAAAGATTACATGCCAATTTGCAAAAAATAACTTTGTCGTCATTGTTCTTTTGGCTGCTTCCATTAGAGGTCTCCAAAGACGATAATCTGATTCTCTCATTTTGATTTTGGCACAGGTTTTATACTGGATGCCCTCCCACATTGGCTGGGAAGCAAACCTGGTTCGTTTGCATGGCACATGAGGAGCCTACTACTGAGTGACCAGTGGCATCAATTTACAATTAATTCTAAGCATAGTTACCAGATTTTTACTTTTAACATATAAATTGAGATTAGAGCATCGGCAAAATTGTCGTGGGACCAAATTGCATGCAAATCTTAGAGCTCGATCAAGACAGGCTACAACCGGTAACAGTGTTTTCAACCTGGCAGATAAGATTCTAATAAGAATCTAATAAGAATTTCTTGAATGGCTGTAGTCGTTTAGCACAACCCATAAGGCATAGGATTAGCAGACTTCATTCACTGGCCTGAGAGGCATGGAAGACACACTCCATTCACTGGGGCAGACAGGCAAAGAAGACACACCTCAGCTACTTGGACTGATAGGAAGAAAGAATAGATCACCTTCACTGAGCCAGACAGGTACATAGACCTCACCTCCTTCCCTCATTTTTAAAAGCAATGTAGCCTTCTCATGCACATGATTATACAAATAATTGAATCTAAAGCATATTGGGGACATCATACAGTACATTAAGACAGACAAGGACTGGGATAAAATAGAGTAACGACAATGTCCTCAATGTCCAGAAAGGTCCAAAAATGCCAGTACACTGAAGATGTTTTGATGCTAGGCATACTTCCCTCACTGGGACTGGCAGGTATAAAGAATACATCTCCTTTGTTGGGACTCAGAGACACAGAACCTAACCTTATTTACTAAGATCAACACATAAAGAATGGCGAGAATTACTGTTCTGAATAATAAACTAATAATAAAAGAGATGTATTTTAGAATTTACTTTTGCATTCACAATTGCATCTTAACTTGCCAAACTTTATAGCGTAATCTACTCCTATGCAAAATTACACAATTAATAGAGATACTGAATCAAGATAAAACTGCAACTCAGCTCAAAAATTAAGGAACTTTTAGTTTAGAAATAAAACCGAAGTAAGTTTTGTGTCTGTAAATTTAGACAAATTTTCCGTATCTGGCAGCACAAAACAAGGAAGAACATTTCTCGTTTCTCATTAAGAAATTTAATTTTATGAAACCAAGATGTTTGCTGATATTGCATTTGCAGTAAATAGTTTCTAGTAGTTTTGCCACCCTTGGCATCGAAACCATGACCAGAGTTTCCAGGGGAAAAAAAACTAACAACTAACAAAAACTAACAAAAAGTCATTAAACAAACACAACTTTAAGATCACTGTTTTGGACAAGGAATAAATGTTTATTAGTAATTCAACTAATTTAATTGTATATAAGATAATACATTAATTGTGAATCCCGAACTGTTCAGCTAAAATAAAAACAATCTTTAACAGACTAATAGCAGAATTTTGGTTGCAAATATCCTTTGTTTCAGAATTTTCTGTTTTTATTTATTCATTTTTTTAGCTTGCTTATTTACATGGTAAAAACTTTATTGCAGTTGCACCTCATGTTGGTAAAAGACAATAAAACAAACCACTAAAATCACTGTAGTCTGTATAATAAAAAAACATATATTACATGTAGGCTTTAGGAAGATGTTTGCAGATTGTACTTACATTTACATTTGGCAAACGCCCTTATCCAGAGCGACTTACAATTTTATTTCATTATACATCTGAGCAGTAGAGAGTTAAGGGCCTTTCTTAGGGGCCCAACAGTGGTAACTTGGTAGTTGTGGCCACCAAGATTCTGACCCCTGTACATGTTTTGTTGTCAAATCATATTAATATAGAACAGCTTTAGCAGTGAATTAAAAATTGCAGAGATTATAAAAAGCATTGCAATAATTTGTCCACTTCTATACATCAGTCTGTTTTGGGTTTGTTGTATTTTCGTCTTCCGTATTCTGTAGCCACAGATCCTGCTGTAGCCCCAACAGCACCCCCTACAGGTCCTCCAACATACAGCCCAAGCACACCCCCTAGGACTGCTCCTCCAGCCACCAGCTTAGGCACCTGCTTGGCACCTTCACTCACCTTATACCCAACAAATTGAAGGACAGAGCCGAGCAAAGTGGTGACTGATGAAGCTATGGATCCCACTTGTTTTGCATTTTTCTCTTCTTGCTCAACTTCTTCTTCTTCTCTCAGAGAATGAAGAGTGCCTGGGAGAGATCGGTCAACAATGTCATCTCCTCCTCTGCCTTTCCGCAACTGTGTCATCGTTCCACTACCAATCTCATTCTGTCCCTGAGAACTGTAATGCCTTCCTCCGCTTTCCTTCACTACCTGCTCCACTTTTTCAAGTAGTTCCTCAATGTTCTTTCCATTCCTTTCTTGCTTTAGCACATGGTAACGGTCGCCACACTTCTCCACCAACTCTAGCAACTCAGGCCGCTTGGCTGCAATGTATTCCTCCACATTTTCATCCTTTAGCATGTCTGAGTGTGTAAAGAGGACCAAGGTATGGCGTAGGATGGCTTCAGAACCAAAGGAATTCCGTAGGGAGCCCAGGTCATGCAAGTTTGAGCGGCCAGGCAGGGTTACAGGGACACACAAAAGAAAGGCATGAGGGCCTGGGGCACACAGATCCATACAGGAGGACAGATGGGTTGCCATGTTCTCTGGGGAACAGCTGGATGAGAACAAGTCTGGAGTGTCCACCACTGACACCTAAAAGAGCAACACATATTCTCATTACTAACTTCACCTATTCATTAATTAGCCAGCTATTTACATTATGACCATAGAGAGAATGTGAATATGTGGTGTAAAGGCTGTAAGGTAATATAAAACAGATAGTACTCACTTGTTTCTGTCCAATCACAGTGGTTCCTTTCACACATGACTGTGTGGTGGCACCAGTGGCATCATCTCTTCGGAGCTTAAACTCATCTCTGCCCAGAATGGCATTCCCAGCTACACTCTTTCCAGACCCAGTCCGACCTAGCAGAACCAGCCTCAGGTCATCTGAGGATGCAGAGGAACTGCTGGAGAAGGAGGAAAGTTGGGCAGGGGTGGCGCGAGACAATAAAGCAGTGGAGGAGGATGAGAAAAAGTCATTAGTGCTGGAAGAAGAAGTGGAGAAGGCAGTGGAGGAGGATGTGAAGGAGTCATCGACACCGGGAAAAGAGGAGACTGCAGTGGAGGAGTAAGTGGAATTGGTTTTGGGAGAGAAGGATGAGAGAGTATCGGAAGTGGAGAAGGCAGTAGAGGGGGAAGAGATGGATGCATTGGTGGGGGAAGAGGAGATGGCAGTGGAGGAAGAGGACAAAGCATTAGAAGAGAAGAAGGATGAGGCATTGGTGGAGGAAGAAGCAGAGGTGGTGGTAGGGAAAGAGGAATAGGACAATGCAGTAGAAGAGGCAGATAAGGGGGGATTGGTAGGGGAATAGGAATATGTGGAAGATGAGTAAGAGGAGACATTAGTGGAGGAGGAAGGGGCACGAGTACTTAAAGAGGAAGAAGAGATCTTGGTAGAGGAGGATCGGGAAAAATCAGGTGAAGAAAAGGAGGAGAAGCCAGTGGAGGGTGAATGTCCGAAAGCAGCAGAAGAAGAAGCTGTGGGTGATAAGACAGATGTGCTGATGTCATCAGTGGTGTTGAGGTGGTAATGGACTAAGAAAAGAAAATGAGAGAAATTTCATTTATTAAATAACATTTTTTAAAGAAAAGTTTTATTTCCTGGCTAAAAACTATATAAGATGAGTAAGATTAATATCGACCAATGTAATAAGGAAATGTGAAAAAGAAACTGTGAAAGTGGATGTATACATAACATGACATGACATGACTTTAATCAACAGCAAGTAGTCGAATAAAGCTGCACCATTACAAGATAAAGTTTCAACTGATAGCTGACACAAACATGGTGAAAAAAAAGCATTTTGAATATACAGAAGGATTTATACAACAGTGCTTTTGAAGGCTTAATTCTGATTGTTTAGGTGGACGACATTGATTCATTATGGCTCTAGCTGTTCTAATGTTCTTGTCTCTGTAGTGTCTGTAACTTACTCATGGTCTTGTATGACTGATACTTCACAGAAAATGTTAAAAATGTGTATCTATTTGCAGTTTTCTGTAAAAAGGCATTAATATTTTTGGAAAGTGTTTGCAGTATCAGCACAAAGGAAAAGCTGTAAATGTACATTTTCTGAGACAGCAATTTTCAGGCTTCGTGTTTTTTTGTTTCTCTGTAACATGACAATCTGTGTATTTTTTTTTTTTATTATCGATTCACATTAACTTATTAACAATATAACAGTGTAAGGTTATGATAAGTGTATAAAAGGTAAAAATGTTATGTATTTTGCTAACAGCTGAAATAAAGCCTCAGTTAAGACACATTGTTGGCATAAAGCTGTTATGCCACTGGATTGTCTTTTTTTTTAAATAGCATCAAGTATGCCTTAATAGCTCGGCGCTGTCATGCTGTAATATCAAACATATGAACCAAATTCACTCTACAGGTAGAAACCCAAAGTCAGCAGCCCTTATTTTTAAGAAAGGTGGGGGGCACAAAACTCTTCACGCTTTGACAGTGAGTTCTTATTAATTAATTAATTAAGAATTTAATGTTGATGTTTAATGTCAACTTACAACGGTGGTGAAAATGAAAGTAAAATACAATGCTCAATATTGACCTCCACAGTCCTAGATGGAATTATTTCTTTATTTCATGATTTATGTAAAAAAATAAAATAAAATAGGGCATAAGTTCATATGATAAGAAAAACAGTTGAGTATTTTACATGTTGCTTGTTTCACAGTTTTCTGTGATTTTCTGCGTATCGAGTTTCTGAATACGTGGCACGTTTTTAGCGAGAAAAAAAATGCTTAAAAATAGAAGGGAAACTTGTTTCGTGCTGCGGTGTTGTGGTTGAAACTGTTTCGTCACAGTTTGTTCGGTGACTGTCTAACATGGAAATATTTGGTGACTAAAATTCAGATGACCAAAATACTAAAGCACGCTTTCACGACGACTACACCTCTGACTAAAACTACAGATAACATGAACAGTAAAACTAGGTGGTGCACGGTGACTCACTGGTGTTAACGAAGTTCTGGTTGTTCTGGTTTCTGACTGGTTGTTCTGCCTCTGAGAGATGACTGAGAATGGCGCCCTCTGGTGGCGAGAAACAGATAATCACGTATAAAACATGTGAAGGTCGTGATATTAAACATACCTGATGTTATAACAAAAACCCAATAAAATAAAGACATTTTAATATTAATCCTATTGGATCCACTAAGCATGGATAGACAGCTGGTCATCTGGTCAGTCAAACAAAACATTGTTGAAATGATTAAAAGAAACTATAAGGTGTGGCACCTTTACTCAAAGAGAAACTGGAACGCTTTTTGTGGACTACAGACGAGTCGTCGTTCCAGGGCTGAGAATAAAGCCCATTGGCCAGCTGCTGTGATCTCAGCCTGCCTGCCGCCGGCCCCATGCTTCTGACTCTAATTTTCCCTCTCCTCCCCGACTCGTCCCACGTCTCCTCCTTGCTCCACGTTATTTGGTTCGGGTGCACAAAGTGCTCCTCTTGCAGGCTGTACCTCCTGTTGAGGTCACTTTCCTCTCTCTGCATGCCACTTGGTGTATAACAGCTGCCAGAGCGCTCAATCAGCTTCTTCACCTGGAGGAAAGAGTAGTATCAGTGAATTCCACACATTCCAGTTATTACAAACAAGGTAGAAGTGGTCAGTGCTTTAATAGAGTGAGTGAGTCTGGTCCAAACAGTCTCAGCCTACACCATCTGCTTTCTCTATTACTTATGAGCTGTTGATTGATTGATGTGCAAAGGAGTGGATTTCTTAGATCAGTTTTTTTTTTGCATTTACTGTATTACAAATGATTATTCATTTATTTTCAATACTGCTTATTCTGCAGTGGGTCATGGGAAGCCTGGAGATCATCCCAGGAGATGTGGTTCACCCTGGACAAGGTGTCAATCCATCACAGGGCTAATACATACATACATACATACATATACACACACACACACACACTATAGATGGGCAATGCCAACTAGTCTACTATGTGTGTCTTTGGATTGAGGGAGGAAACCAGAGCACCCAGAGGAAACCAATCAAGTACTCAGACTCCAGGCTGGACTTGAACCCTTGACCCTGAAGGTGCGAGGCCATGGTGCTATCTACTATGCCTCCATGCTGCCTATAAATTATTATTCATTAAAAGATGCCACTGAATGTTTTTCTCTCTATAGAGTGGAAATGTCTGGGAAATTTGTTTGCAATTACCTCACCAGCCTTACAGGGTTTTTTTTTAAGGTATACAGTCACAAAATCAAACTGAAACAAACCTCACAGCTATTACACTGACTGCGATGCGGTTACATATTCATAATTATGTTGTAATGCATGTATGTCGAATGTCTGACAAGCAAAACTTTGCATAATGTGCTACTATAGAAACCATAACATATCAGAATGATTGGTGCTTTGCTATGAAAGGGCTAATTTTTCTGAAAAGGTTTGAGAAACCTCACCTTCTCCAACAGTGATATGACCTGCTGCCTGTCATCTGGTTTGCGGTTATTGATCACATGCCAGCGTCCTCCACAATCATTCACCATGGCACTGAGTCCAGGTTCATCCAGCCTCATGTACCGCTCATGGTCTCTCCCTATCAGATAATCTCCGCAGGTGAGCAGCACGATGGAGTGTTCCAGTGCGCCCTTGCCAAATATACACTCCAGCTCAGCAGGAATTCGGCCCTCCATCTCAGTAAACTGACCTACGGGTACAAGGATGAGGAAGGCGTGTGGCCCTGGTGCCACCAGGCCTAGAGCTTTCTCGGTCTCTCTCTTTACACTGATGTCAATGTGCTCGCCTTTCCAGTACCAGCGTGGTGTCTCGACCACTTTGAGGGGTTGTCCTTCTGACACTCCGGACCTGACCTCATTCTGCCGTGTTGACACCAAGGAGCTGCTGCTCGAGCTGTCATTCAGAAGCGTGTCAGCTGTCAGGGTCTTTCCACAGCCCATGTTGCCTACTAGAATTAAGCGCAGCTCTGGAATGCCAGTGTGGCTCCCCGGTGAGGCTGGAAGACAAAGAAAGAGAGACACTGTTAAAGAGACATTCAAAGAAGTAACGGTTAAAATTCTGATCTAATTACAAGAACTGTTAGACTCATGGGTACTTGAGAAAGCCTTGAGACAGTTTGATGAAGCCATCCATAAATCAAATCCCTGTTATCAAATATAATCATTTAAATTAATATGACACACACACACACACACACACATATATAAAGTGCAACATCCTCCATCTTTACTTTATTGCTGACTTTCTTTAAGGCTGAATGTAACAAAACTGAAACTGGATACTCCTTGTAAAAAGTTACCAAGTCTCCTTACAAAAAAACTATTATGGCACCGATTATACAATCAACAATGATTGTCTCCTTACAATACCACCTGCCAAGGGGTGGGATATATCAAGTATTAACTGTACACTGAGTTCTCAAAGATGCTTTGGTATTCGGAAAAATAGTGTCAAATTGTGATGGTTAAACGACCAGGTCAGAGCATCTCCATAGCATCAGGTCTTCCTGGTATGTGATGATCTACCAAAAGTGGTCCAAGGACCAGTGATCCAGCGACAGGGTGGTGGGCATGCAAGGTCTGAACCTAGAGAAGAGCTTCTGTTGTACAAACTACTGGCAAAAAATAACTGCTGGACATGATATAAAGGTGTCAGAGCACTCGTTTCAGTGCGTTTCAGTTTCAGGGTTCCCTGTATCAGCCACCAAAAGTGCCTAAAATGGGCTTGTAAGCATCAGAACTGGACCTGTGGAAGAAACTGGTCTGGTCTGATGAATCATGTTTATTTTACATCATGTGGAAAGCCTGTGTGTCCTGGAAAAACCTTGGGTCATGGCTCCATGTTGATGTCAAACTTTGACAAGTAACACCTACCTAAACATTGTACAGACCAAGAACACTCCTTCATGGTACTGATAAGCTCTAATGACATTGTTTCAATGGCAGATGGTTTTAATGTTGTGGCTGATCGGTTAACATTTTATTTCGTTAAAATCAGTGTAAATGGGGATAAAGTGGTATAAAAGATGAATGAATAAATGAATGATATTAGTCAAATATTAGATGCTTTACTGTACAAAAATATTTAATAGGGCAGATAGGTTTAATCCTGCTAAAGAAGCATTTTCCACTCTAACTTATATGCATTATGCATTCATCTACATTTATTAGAGTAATAGTGTTGTAATTAAACTCAGTAGTTCAGTGGCTATGCAGTCTGAGATGTTCTGATCTATACTAAACCTGTGGTTATAACATTGTCCACATGCCTCAGTAATCATGTGATTCACAAGGATGGACAAAAAGACATACCTTTCATTCCTATACCTTTCTGACCCATATGAAAGACAGAGAAAGTGTGTGTGTGTGTGTGTGTGTGTGTGAAAATCTTCAGGTCAGGGTGTGTGTCTTTTTTTTAGGCATGGAAAAACTGCATTCTTTCTCTCATGCTCTTTCACAAACACACACTCCCATATGACCGGTGGCCCAGCCTGTTTAACAGCATTCAGCAGTGTTGTCACATACACACATGCACATCCGCTACGCATGATTCTTCTTAATCGGAATTTTTGCAAAGCATCATGTTTCCTTATCTTATTACTTGATAAGAAATGTTGATGAGGTTTTCATAAGAACCAGGAAACATTGGCAAAAAAAAAAAAAAAAAAAAAAAATGTGTTTGGGAGATACTGCAAGTGAGAGAAAATCGGATCAAAGACTTATTTTATTTACTTATTGAAATAAAAATTGCAGACCAAAATATGCTCATATTCTTAAATTGATGTATAACTTTTCATTTGTGTATTTGTGATATTTCTTTCTATACTGTACCAGTCTACTAATTTTATTATTTCTAATTTAAAATTAGATGCATTTTTTAATTATACAAGGTTGATAATAGTTTAAAACAAAAGTAAAACAAGGAAGCACTTTAAAGTTTTCTGAATTTTGATAATCACATGATTTTAAGTTTTATTGTGAAGAGACATGATTAATAAACTAAAACTAAGACTATTGCAATTCATTAGTTTACTTGTATACAGCTATAACATTAATATTAATATTATTATTATTTTATTATTATTATTATTATTCACTGGGAAATGAATACATTTTAATGACTTTAACACATCCTGAGGCAAAGTTACCTAAATGAGTATAATTGAGTATAACGAGTATAAACTCAGCTTACTGTACCTTGACTAAGCATATCCATGTTTCGTGATGCTCAGCAGCCAGTAAGTCTAAATTCCACAAGAGTCTGTACCACGTTTTGGGCTGAAGCAGCAGCTTTACTCCTCTGCCTTGCTGCTACCCTATAGTCTTACCCCTTAACCTCTCAGAAGGAGCTCCTGGTTATCCCCTCCCACCTGCGCTCTTTCTCCAACCAAACACACTCATACACTCACAAAACTGGATCCACAATGATCATTCTGTATGTGGGTGGAGGTGAGACTGCCATCTTCCACCTGTGTGAATCATGCTCTGCTGATACCCTGGTTACGCCCGAGCAAACCTACAAGACATCCAAGCTTCAGGTTAATTTACAACATACCAGTGTTAATAGAAAAGTTGCAAATACCATTACCTTATATGGGCATTCTAACAAGCCATAGATATCATTTAATTATTCTTGTTTATAGCTCAGCCTACTTGGGTTTGTTAGAAACAAACATAAAAAAAATTGCAATTAAAATTTGTTTATATAATGTCCTTAATTGTTCCCATTAACTACAGGATTAACTTCTTTTTTTTTTTTAAACCCGTTAAGGATCATTCAGAATATACACTAATTAAGCAATATGACAAGAATGGGAGTGTTTTTGTGTGCCACCTGTAATTCAAATGACATGTTTATATTAATATGCTTCATCAAGTATATGTTTCCCAGGATCATTATTGAATTTACACTCATAAGCCACTTCAACACCTGTTCAACTGCTCATTTATGCAAATATCTAACCAGTCACATGGCAGCAATTGGGAACATAAACATGGTCAAGACGATCTGCTGAAGTTCAAGCCGAGCATCAGAATGGAAAGTAAGATGACTTTGAATGTCGCTTAGTTGTTGGTGCCAGACAGTGTTTCCAAAACTGCTAAACTCCTGGAATTTTCCCCTCCAGTACAGCCATCATAAGGGTTTACGGAGAATGGTCTGAAAAAGAGAAAATATCCAGTGAGTTGCAGTTCTCTGGGCAAAAATACCTTGTTCATACCAGAGGCCAGAGGAGAACAGCTAGACTGGTTTGAGCTGCTTGAACAATAACTCAAATAAAATCACCTTACAACCAAGGTATGTTGAAGAGAATTTATAAACGCACATGCTAAACCATGAGGCAGATGAGTTACAGCACCAAAAACTGAGACTTTGCCTAGGTTCACAGAAATTGGAAACTAAAAGGAAAAAAAATTTGACTGGTCCGATGAGTCTTAATTTCTGCTGCGACTTTTGGATCGTCTATTGGGTCAAAATGAAAGATGAAACAGCATGAAAGCATTCTCTAAGGAATGTTTTCAGTAACTTGTTGAATCTATGCCATGAATAATTAAGGCAAATCTGAAAGCAAAAGAGGGGTCCAACCCAAGACTAGCAAGCTGTGTTTAATGAAGTAGCTAGTGAGTGTAATTAGCAGTGAATCATTTACACACATTCACTTGTATGACGCATGCTCCACATAAAACAAATACATGGTGCTATTTAAAAATTTTAAATATTCATTGATCAGCCAGAACATTTAAGCCCAATCTACTGTATATTATTAATATACAGTGTGCTGTGGTATCCAAAATGGTATCAGAAAACCTGTTAAGTCCTGTAAGTTGCAAGGTGGTGTCCTCCATGGATCAGATGTGTAGCTCCACCGGCTTCAAAATATGTGAAGGCAGGGAGGGATACGGTGTTTAGACATACAACATGGTCTTACCAAACTGGTGCCTCGGTGGCGATTTGCAGTGGGGCGCTACATCAAGGAAGGTAAATTGAAACGCATGCCCCTCGATTTTGCGCAGTTAAGCTAGCTGTGGTGCTGAAAGGGTACTATGCTTACCATTTCTGGCCTGAGCAAGAATTGGCAGAATGTGAGTGTGCTGGCTGGTGCCCCTCTCAAACATGTTAAAAGGCCATAAAAAATAGAAAATGCTGTTAAAGGGGTGTTCTTTGTCTCCAACAGGGTCTAGGTATGTAATAGGTGTTAAAAACATCCCCATTGCAGGCATTTTTAGTGGCATTCATGGGTCAGCATGGGTACTTTTGCCAGTCTGAAGCTATGCAGCCTCATAAACAAGCTGTTTCTGTTCTGACACTTTTCTCTCATAACCAGCATTCTTTTTTTTTTCAGTAATGTGCACTACATGATCGGACCAGATGGACATCATTGAGCATTGGGTGCCCATAACGCTTTCACAGGTTGGGAGATGCTTTGACAGTCATCTAGCCACCATAATTAAACCAAATTCTTATCCTTTTTTTTTTTATCGAACACATCAAATTTGAAGACTGACAATGAACTTGCATCCTAATAGTCCCGACTCTTTTAAAGAGTCGGGACTATACGACTCTTTCAAAGGTGCCACTGTAATTAAATAATTATTTATATTTACCTCAGCCGTTATTGGTTGAATGCTATGTATGATCAATGTAATCGAACCTACTTATTACAGCAGAGCGACACTTGGCTGAATACTGACATTTGAATTAAACCTAGAAAACAGCTTCAGCTGTGAAGTTATTCATGTGAAAAGTCTTAGTCATGATCTAAGCACTTTGCCATGGTACAGTATGCAGTGTAAGTGTACAGTACAATCAAGTACTACCGAAATTCTATGACTTGTCAATGTGCACTGACTGTACTAGCAATTTAAATGCCACCATGTCCATTTAAAAAAAGAAAAAAAAAAGAAAAAAAAAGTGCAAGTTCTTTATTAGTACCTAGAACAATGAATATTACAGCAGCAAATGTTAAGCATTTTTCTTTGCCAGTGGAGTTTGGGCTGTTTTATATTCCAGGTTGCTGTCATGCTGGGATTAACCTCTGTCTTTGCCATTTATGCTGACAATGCTAGTGCAAGGTTTGTGGACACCTGAGCTTCAAAACCATTTCCCGTATCATCATTATATGTTTTCTAGGCATGTCCCCCATTTCAATGTTATAGTATGTAATTTTTGTATTCATAATTTACTGTATATAGGAGTATGGTATAGTACACTACAGTACGCTAATAAGTACTGAAAATAAGTATGCCATGTACAAACCAGGTACAGTATAATGTATAAATAGGCAAAATATAATTTATACTGCTTTGGGCAAAGAGGCATTTATCAAAATGGAACATGTTTAATCCCCTCATTACAATTGAAGGAAAACTATAATGCTTCAGCATACAATATTCTATACAACTTTGAGATACCAACTTTGTGGCAACAGTTTGGTACGTGACATTTAAGGACATAATGATCAGGTGTCTACAAGCTTTTGGTCAAGAAGTCTTTCACTTTTTTCCTATAGGTTTGAAAGACAAGCAGGTGACCAAAACTGGGTAATGATGAAAAAAAAATCCTGCCTCCTAATGTACAATGGAACAACTGATGATAACCTACATGTACTTTAATTCACATATAAATGTTAACGATTTAAGCAAAACTTTACATTTAAATAAGAAACAGTTAGACCTCTCGCAAAGAGCTCATTTAATAAAACCTCTTACACGATATATTGTGATGTTAAATATAAAAGCCCAGAGTACCATACATGGCTCCATCCTGAAATTAGATGAACAGGTTAGCAGAACAGATGTGTTCTACATGAGGTCACCAAAAATAGCATGTCACCTTACGTGTAGTAAAATCATGGCTCAACACTACTTCTATATAAACGTCCAACACTGTTATAGAATAAACTTGGAATATGCATAATGACAACCACAAAGAGATATTGTCATATGTTTTCAATAAAGTACTGTGAAGCTTAGAGCTGGTTAATAACCTGAGCTTTTAAACTACAAATCAAGTTAGGGCAATTATCAAATTAAATAGTGACCTGTCTGCACAAAGCAGACTCCAACCCCTCCCCCTCTTTAAAATCAGATCAGCTGCACAGAGGTTAAAAGGGCTCACTAAAATGCTTTTAATTGATAGAATGACAAAACACAGCGACAAAAAAATACAAAACGGAGAGTAGACGGGATAAAAATGGAACGACAGATTAAGAAGCGGGTTAAAAGGAGACGTGTAGTCTGTGGTCTGTCCAGTGCAAAAATGTGCAATTCATGTCCTTCTCATGATGAGAACCAGAAGTACTGTCAGGGTTGACAAAGGTCCAAGGGCGTGGAAGGTGACAAGCTACCGGCGCCATCTTCCATAAAGAGGAGAGAGAGAGAGTCTGTAACATGGGAGATGACCCGGTAGCGTTCAAAGTCCAGGCATGACGTAGGCTATGTTATCCAGAGTGTTTGACTGAAATGAACAGAAATGAAGGATAAACAAAAATCAGATCATATTATATAGATAATGGGTCATTTGTAAAATCTAAACAAAATACACTGGTGTATATTTTATTAAAGTTAAAACATGCTGCAACAGTTAATCACTAAATGTTAGCAGACACTACCTACTTTCGTAGAAAGAGGCATTTTGACTGACAACACTATTAACCAATCACGTATCTCCCTGAAGCCAATCAGAAAACTATCACAAATCTGTTACTCACGACAAACAATCTCAACATTGAGAGATAAGTTTATCTGTTTTTTTTTTTTCAATTCAGTGGCTCCATCTTGTGCAGCACAGCCTATAACTAGACTGCCATCTGTATGATTCTAAAGCAAGTGGCCAAAAATCCCTGTATTAAAATTTTTACGCTTTTAAGCTTCTGACATCGATTTCTAGAATCTAGGACTGGAATTTAATATTACATTCAATAACAAATACATGTATACAAGTAACTGAACTGACATTATAAAGTAACTTAATGGTCATTGTCACAAGGAAGCTTTAGAGAATAAAAGAATATATATGGAAATGATTTGGAATGAAAAGTAAAGGGTAATGTGTACAAATCATAATTATCAGATCGTTCTTGATGATCATGCCAAGAGTGACGGTAGCAAGGAAAAACTCCTCGAGATGGCAATGGGAAGAAACCTTAAGGAAAATTTTTGACTAAACAGGAAAGACATTTTCATTTAGGTGATATCGGATAGCAATGACTGATCTGAAAATTTTATAATTACCTATAGCATGGCTAGAATTTTATTTTATTGTTGCTATTAGAGTTCAAAGTTAACAAATACTCTAGGTTATGTTTTGTACAAAATTTTGTATTTTATCTAATTTGTTAACAGTAGGATGGGTGTAGTTACCAGTACGTGGGGAGGGCAACCGTTAAGTTCTGGCACCTGAGCAGTGAGACACGCCAGAGGGCCAAGAGCGCACAGCACAGAGTCCAACAGTACAGAAAGAGAGCCTGACACCGTCACCATTCCCTATACACACAAACACACACAGGTAACACATTGATACAGCTCAGAACTAAGCCAGGATCCAAGATGCTGGTTTATCTTAAACAGTTTACACCAACGAAGTTATTACACTGATATTAAATCATACCTACTGAGCCAACTGGCAAATGCAAGATTTTTTTTTCTCATTGATTATACAAAGTGACACAAAAAAAAAACAGGAACTTTTTTACAATCCAATAAAAATAGGAGTGATATAAGAAATACATTTTATTGCCCGTTCCACTGATCCATGATTACTAAAAGGGCGGAGTGTTTAATTGCTAAATGTCACTAACCCGCAGTGCTAATACCCGTAGTGCTACCATTACGCATTTAAAAAATTCCCGTTATTCTGTGTCACCCTGTACACAGAATAACCATGTACACAATAAATATAATGATGAATTTTAATAAAGGAATAGTTTATCTTTGCCTGTGAAAGATTTAACAAATATATTATATATACAGTATACATACAGTATCTGTATTGAACAATCAATTCTAATTATTATTATTCTAATGCACTATTGGCTTGGGGGATCACGACAATCTATAGTAGCGGGTCATACTTCAGTTTCCTGGAGCCTCCGGCCAATCAGCGACAGCGATTCGCCTAACAACTGCAGGTGGGCAGCAGCATCGATTGGGTCCACCTCGGGATCTCTAAGTGGTGATGGTGCGGGTTCAGCTACAGGAGTCAGAGATGGTCCGTTTTGAGGCACAGTCACGGCAGGCTCTGGCCTTTTCGGCACCGCTGCTACTGTGTGTGTTGTTGCTGGGCTCGGCGTAACCGCACCTGGGAACTGAGCGACACCTGAAGGAGCAGAGATAACAAAAAGAAACCTTGATTGGTTTTGGATCAGTGGACTGAGCTGTGTGCAGTGGTACAGGGGTAAATCAGTATTTAAGGTGTTGGACTACAGATCGGAAGGTCACAGGTTTACTCAGGCAACACCAAACTGACTCTGTTGGGCCCTTGAGCAAGGCACTTAATCCCCATCTGCCCTTGTGTAATGAGATAAACGTAAGTGGCTCTGAATAAGCACATCTGCTAAAAATTCCATAAATATAAATGTAACACAAGTATTCTTGTTTTTGAGTAATTTTCTTCTAAGGAAATTTACATCTAAGGATTTATTCCTAACATTTGATGATGTAATCGATTTGTTTGCTCGCATGCAACAAAGCAGATACAGTGGGGCAAAAAAGTATTTAATCAGCGACCAATTGTGCAGGTTCTCCCACTTAAAAAGATGAGTGAAGCCTGTAATTTTCATCATAGGTATACCTCAACTATGAGAGACAAAATAAGGGAAAAAAACCCAGAAAATCACATTGTAGGATATTTAAAAAATTTATTTGCAAATTATGGTGGAAAATAAGTATTTGGTCAATAACAAAATTTCATCTCAATACTTCGTTATATACCCTTTGTTGGCAATAACAGAGGGCAGACATTTTCTGTAAGTCATCACAAGGTTTTCACACACTGTTGTTGGTATTTTGGCCCATTCCTTCATGCAGATCTCCTCTAGAGCAGTGATGCTTTAGGGCTGATGCTAGGCAAAACGAACTTTCAACTCCCTCCAAAGATTTTCTATGGGGTTAAAATCTGGAGACTGGCTAGGCCACTCCAGGACCTTAAAATGCTTCTTACAGAGCCACTTTTTCGTTGCCCGAGCGGTGTGTTTGGGATCACTGTCATGTTGAACGACCCAGCCACGTTTCATCTTCAATGCCCTTGCTGATGTAAGGAGGTTTTCACTCAAAATCTCACATGGCCCCATTCATTCTTTCCTTTACACGGATCAGTCGTCCTGGTTCCTTTGCAGAAAAACAGACTCAAAGTTTCCATCCCCATGCTTCACAGTAGGTATGGTGTTCTTTGAATGTAACTCAGCATTCTTTCTCCTCCAAAAACGACAAGTTTTTACCAAAAAGTTTTATTTTGGTTTCATCTTACCATATGACATTCTCCCAATCCTCTTCTGGATCATCCAAATGCTCTCTAGCAAACTTCAGACGGGCCTGGACATATACTGGCTTAAGCAGGGAGACATGTCTGGCACTGCAGGATTTGAGCCCCTGGCAGCGCAGTGTGTTACTGATAGTAGCCTTTGTTACTTTGGTCCCAGCTCTCTGCAGGTCATTCACTAGGTCCCCCCGTGTGGTTCTGGGATTTTTGCTCACAGTTCTTGTGTCCTTTAGACCTCACAGGGTAAGATCTTGCGTGGAGCCCCAGATCGAGGGAGATTATCAGTAGTCTTGTATGTCTTCCATTTTCTAATAATTGCTCCCACAGTTAATTTCTTCACACCAAGCTGCTTACCTATTGCAGATTCAGTCTTCCCAGCCTGGTGCAGGTCTACAATTTAGTTTCTGGTGTACTTTGACAGCTATATTGGAGTTTGGAGTGTGACTGTTTGAAGTTGTGGACAGGTGTCTTTTATACTAATAACAGACGCCATTTATACAGGTAATGAGTGAAGGACAGAGAAGCCTCTTAAAGAAGTTACAGGTCTGTGCGAACCAGAAATCTTGCTTGTTTGTAGGTGACCAAATACTTATTTTACCAAAGAATTTACCAATTAATTCATTAAAAATCCTACAATGTGATTTTCTGGATTTTTTTCTTATATTGTCTCTCATAGTTGAGGTATACCTATGATGAAAATAACAGGCCTCTTTCATCTTTTTAAGTGGGAGAACTTGCATAATTGGTGGCTGACTAAATACTTTTTTGCCCCACTGTATTTTCTACAGAATCTGCCTGCCAATCCAACCGCCTGACTGTTGATCATCTGTCCTCCAATACACCCACCCCCACTTGTCAATCCATCTGTGTCAATGTGGACATCTGTCAGGCAGCATGTCTATCCACCATTCCATATGTAGTCCAACTCCATAGACTGTACAATAAAACTTTTTGTCTTTGCATGTCTGTACTATGTACATCTGTTGGCATTGATGTTTTCACCTATGACTCTCAGTGGCTGGCTACAAACCTTTACTTTTGCTGGTATCTTTGGCAGGTTTGGGCTGGCTGTGTTTACTGCGTTTGCTTGTAGTGGACTCGTACTTCATCTGCTTGTGCTGCAGATACTCCGCCCTCTCCCTCCACACCTGAGAGATCAGGACGGCACACTCGATAACACGCATCTCATTTCTGATTCCAAGACCATTAGAACAAAGGGAGAAAAATCAACCCAGCGAAATGTATTCAAATACCCATATAGACAGTTACCTGTTTGTCTCCCTCGGGTAGCTGATTCCAAGCATCTCCCAACTTCTTACTCAAATCACCAAAATCTGTCAAATAATTTAGAAAGCATTGCTGTAATTTAAAATTATCAGGACAGTTATATTCTCCATTGTTATCTCTGGTTGTCTGATTATCGTATTCAGTATTAAGTCCTAATGCCTTGGCAGAAGTATATTATTAGCCAGGCTAACAAATAACCTGTATCTGAAAAAAATATCAGTTAATAAAGCAATATTGCATGCCAGGGAGAACTCTTGTGCTTGCACTTATAACCAAGCAGAAGACAACAGCACAAAATGGAGTGTAATATTTTAAAACATTTGTTTTGTTTGAAAGAAAAAAAAATCCACTAAATAAATAAATAAATGTGTAGTCTCATAAGAGTATAATGTGGAACCTGTGTATTTATTAATGTTTTCTGCTTTACATTGTATGTTTGTCTTAAAGCTGTACAAGACTTACTTAGTCAGAGATTACCGGTACTATGAAGCCAAAATTTACAGAGAATAAACTATGGAGGGGGTGGACACTCCTGTAAATCTCCAAAGTTTCTCTTTATATTTATTATTCCGCTTTAAAATATGAGCTACATTAAATTCCAGGTTCCGGTGTTAAATATCAAATAGAATGAAATGGAAAACTAGTGCGCTAGGGTGTACAATCCCTTATTCAACACGCCAAGTATTGCCCTTAATTAATTGGGAATTTAGAATTTGCAGCGTTTTAGCTTGGCGTAAATAAAACAACACAGAGGCACTTCAGAATGACTTAGAAGCAATTAGTAAACAGACAATGTGTTGTTTTAAATGTTGCCAGAGATATTTTCTTGCTAAATTGTAACTGCCTTCTCCTCAATTCTGCATTCCATACCAAACTACTTTCACTCATGCTGCAACCAAGTGTTACAGAGTGATACATATACAGTGAGGTCAATAAGTATTTGATTACCCTGTTATTTTGCAAGTTCTCTTACTTAGAAATCATGGAGGGGTCTAAAATTTTCAGCTTAGGTGCATTTCCACTGTGAGAGACAGAATCTAAAAAGAAAAATCCGGAAATCACATTGCATGATTTTTTAATAAATTATGATTAATTATGATTATTTGTAATTTACTGTGTCAAATAAGTATTTGATCACTTGCTTATCAGCCAGATTTCTGACCCTTGAAGACCTGTTATTTTTCTTTTAAATAGTCCATATGCTTCTTACGGAGCCACTTCTTAGTTTTCCTGGCTGTGTGCTTTGGGTCATTGTCATGTTGGAAGATCCAGCCACGACCCATCTTTAATGCTCTGACTGAGGGAAGGAGGTTTTTGCCCAATATGTCACAATACAATATGTCACAATACATGGCCCCGTTCTTCCTCTCCTTAATACAGTGCAGTCATCCTGTCCCCTGTTCAGAAAAACACCCCCAGAGCATGATGCTTCCAGCCCCATGCTTCACTGTAGGTATGGTATTATTGGGATGATACTCATCATTCTACGGCGAATGGAGTTGAGACCAAAAAGTTCTATTTTGGTCTCATCTGACCACAGAACTTTCTCCCATGACTCCTCTGGATCATCCAGATGGTCCCTGGCAAACTTCAGATGGGCCTGGACATGGGCTGACTTATGATAGTAGCCTTGGAAACGATGGTCCCAGCTCTCTTCACGGCATTGACCAGCTCCTCCCATGTAGTTCTGGGCTGATTCTTCACCATTCTTAGCATCATTGATACCCCATGTTTCTACTTAGACTTTGGCTGATTGTGGGGTGCACAGGTGTCTTTATGACAGCTAACAACCTCAAACAGGTGCTACTAATTTAGAATCATGAGCAGAGTGTAGCTGGACTATTTAAAAGCAAAATAACAGGTCTTTGAGGGTCAGAAATCTGGCTAATAAGCAAGTGATCATATATTTATTTGACACAGTAATTCACAAATAAATTGTTAACAAAATCATACAATGAGTTTTCTTTTTAGATTCTGTCTCTCGCAGTGGAAATGCATCTATGCTGAAAATTTTAGACCTCTCAGTGATTTCTAAGTAAGAGAACTTGCGAAATCACAGGGTAATCAGACAGAAGTATGATCAGACATTACATATCTAAATCTATCTGTATCAGAATCTCAAAATACTGTCTTAAAGCCCATTTCTGCTCCGCCATTATAGTCTTGTCCTAATCTTTACGTTAACATTTTAGAACATTTCAAACATATAGTGTGGGTTATATGCACAACAACAGGCTGTACACATAATACATCTAAAATATGATTACTTTTTGTGTCAGATATGAACCACTTACTACTTTTTCCCTTTTTTTAGACAAACAAGCTAGAGATAAACAAAATTTCTTTTAAGGAGGCGTGCGTGTGTACCAACCTAGACCTGGCTGCTCCTCCAAGATGCTCAACCTGTACTCTTTCGAGAAGATCTGATATGCCGTGAGAACCTTTTTCTTCGCCTGCAGTTCAGACAGCAAAATATAAATACAGAAATGCGCTAGAATGATAACAGGTGTAAATAATTTGAATGTTAAGAAGTCTGGGAATTTACTTTCACGGCCTTTAATCTGGCCTTCTCTTCTTTCTTTTTCTTTTTGTCACTGTGCGATCCTGACCGTCCTCCTGTGTACAACCCGACATCCGAGCTGCCATTAGCTATGAAAAAGATCAGAGACAGAGAATGCATTGCAAAAACTATATCTTATCTATAAGAATATAAAAACCATCACCATTAGCCATTGTCATACATTTGCTGCCGTGACGCCGCTCTTTCTCCTTGTCCTTCTTCTTCTTGCTTTTCTTGCTCTTTTTGCTCTTCTTTCTGTGCTGGCTGAAGGAATCGTCGATGACCAGCTGACCCGCTTCCTCATCCTCCGCTGAGGAGGAGCTGTCGTCGTCCAGTAGCTCGTAAGATCCGCTGTAAAGCCCTGCAGTGAAAGGAAGTAACAGGGTATGCAAGATTTTTAACAACACACTAAATATAGTTTTATAAGTCGAGCAGAAAGTCTGAGTGTGCTTACACTTTTTTTTTATGCCTGATAATTAATTTCTGTGCAAAATCATTTGGTCCAACAGCTTAGGAAAGAAAAATCCTATCAGAAAATCTGAATTTGTAACATGTAATAATGTGTCATAAACTAGAATGAGAAGTCATAGTCTTATATACACAGTGTGCATAGGAGGATTTTTTTTTTGTCAAATTGCAGATTCAAATTCAAAGAATCTGCTTTGTAGTGTACATGATTTCATGCTCTTTTACATCTTTAAAAAAAAAATACTAATGGACTTTGGCAAAGTTCAACAGGAACCGTTTTCTTCCTTTTCCTAAACTCTTAAAGCATAATAGCTCATTAAAAACATTAGAACAGCCGTCAACAGACATTCCCCTCAATAATCCTCTCTTTTGTTTTCTCCCTGTGCCTTGATTACATTCTGCCTCACCTGCCTCTCTGCATAAACACACCTGCCATCTATTTCCTCACCTTCCAGCTCCACTTCCTCGCCGACAATCGGCAGCACCTCCCTCGCCACGTGCGGTTTCTTCTTAGCCGGTTTGGGCGCGGGCATGCTCTCCCTCCTACGATCTTTTCCCGAGAGGAGCGGGGGGTACGACGGTTTCTTGGGGAGCGTAGGGCAGGGCTCTGAGCCGACAGCTGTAGGAGAGGTGATAGCCTGAAGCAAGCCCATTGCAGTCATGCCATCATGAGGGGAAGTGGAAGGCGCTGACGCCGACACGGAGCTGCCATGGCTGTCTGACGGCCTTTTTTTCTTTTTGTGATGATCTAAGGAAAAGACGTACAGGTTCATCATAGATTATCACTTTGCTTAATACATCATATCCAAACCTGTATAATCAGTACTTGCTTAATTCTAATCAGGCATCCAAGGCATTATTACACAATCGCTATTAAAAATTTCCTTACCAGTGCTCACCCACCTTTATAACGATAATCATCATGATGCTTCTTTTTCTTTTTGTGAACCTCACCGCTCACTACAAACCCATCCGATTCCTTTTATAAAACCAGACAACAAACATCAGTGTAGTGTGGAATTAAAAAAAACCCTGAAAGCTATAATAACATCATAACACGTCGTACTACGTGTCAGGTTGCAATCTTCTTACCTTGGGACGTTTTTTCGAGGACTTGCGAACCTCAGCATCGATGATCTCCTCTTCTCGCAGGAGGTCCTTGTAAGATCTCCTCTTCTCTCTCTGACTGCGGCCTGCCACCAGGCTCACCTCGCCCTCCATCTGATCATAATACACAGAAATGTCATGCAGGTGCATTTGTGGTGCGAGGGCTTCATGCAAGGCGGCGCTGTTCTGAAATTTTAGTGCTCATATTTCAGATCTGTGGTTCACTAACAAAAAATATGGGATTTGTCTCAAAGTCAGGAAGAGTTAACATTTAGTTTAATCAGGGGTGTCGGATCAGGAAAAAGCACTCAAACGTGTAGGACATCAGTGATCACAGTGGGGATTATAAGACTCACTCACTTATTGTCTATGGGCACACACACAACTGTGGCCAAAGGTTTTGAGAAACAAAAATCCACAAATTCTGACAAACTTTAAGCATTGATTATGCAAGACTTAGCTGCCATCAGTCAGGATGTGGCCCAGAAGCTGACAGACAGCACACCTGGGAGAATTGCAAAGGTCTTAAAACAGAAAGATCAATAATTGGAAATCTGCAATTATTGACTTTTTGCATAAACTTAATTTAATTGTCAATAAAAGTCTTTGATGCTCATGAAATGCTTGTAATTATACTTTGATATACCATATTAACATCTGATAAAAAAAATTCTAAAAACAATGAGTCAGTAAACGTTAAAAAAATATATATATATTTGTGTCGTTCTCAAAACTTTTGACCATAAGTATACACACACTACGGGCAATTTGGGGACACCAATTAGCCTAATCTGCATGTCTTTGGACTGTGGGAGGAAACCATGGTACCCTGAGGAAACCCACCAAGCGCGGGGAGAACATGCAAACTCCATGCACACAGACCCCGAGGTGGGAATCGAGGCACGACTTTGGGGGGTAAAAAATAAAAATTAAAGCGAAATTGTGGCCAAACCCCAATGTATGAATTATATAATCATGAAGAAATATTTCCCATATTCTGTGACATAAATAAAACAGCAGTTGAAATCGGATTAATCTGCTTTATTGATTTCATTTCTGCAAGTGATCTCTCTGATCAATCTGCACCAAGAAACAGATTATTAAACCTCAGTGCTCACCGTGGTCAGATTTACATTCTCATTTCCAACATCACACTAACGCTTTGTGAAATATTTTAGATGTGATCTCGGAAATCCGAGAGGCGGATCCGAGGGTCGCCAGCAGAATATAAACAGCGTTTTCCCGCCTGTGTTTGAAAACAATTTCGCTAGTTGGCTAACACACACACTTCTCTTTAATGTTTGCCGGATAGCTTTAGCGCTCTTGCGCTCGCCTATCTTAGCCTAATAAGAGTCTGATCCTAAACGCCTTCCTACAGGATACAAATTGCACTACATACTACATTATAAACATAACTTTAAAAACCCTAGATAGGGCGCTTAGATAGGGAGAACTGCGCTATTTAGCATTCAGCCTCGTCAAACCAAGCTAAAGCTTTCGTAAACACCTAGAACTAGTTAGCCAACCGGCTAACAACATTTATTTACGCTAAACCCTATACTAAATTAAGTTATCTTAGTAATGTGCATTATTCATGTAGCATTCTTCGTCACTGCGTATTTGAGAAAAAAGACGCAATTTTCATTGAGTAAAACAGAGAAATTACCATTAACTAGCATTCATAAACTTCAGGCTATCCTCGCCGCCATCTTGAACACAGACATTCTTCTTACTCCAGCGAATAGCTCAATAGAAGAATGCGTCAAAAAGCGCAACAGCGCCCCCAAGCGTTTTGGGTGAAAGATGCGGGGATTTACACACTCACTCATTCTGTATACCGCGTGGACCTGGAGGCTACTCCAGGAAACAAGGAGGTGTACACTTTGACAAACCATTTCAGGGCACACATACACACACACACACACACACACAACGGGTGTAGGAAACGCCTGCAAACTCCACACATACACAGACCCAAGGCAGAATTCGAACCCTCGACCCTGGAGGTTCGAGACCACAGTGCGAATCACTTTACATTTAATAAATCTAAAAGCATTTATTAAATTAGTTTAAGCAGATTTTATTTTAAATTTGAGGTAACCCTACCCGTGGTTCTCCCCACATGCAGATCCTGACGCTTGCGTGCCACAATTACCTGGAAGTGTAATGTACGGTCAACTCTCTGTGCCAATGTTTCAGTAGCCCTCGCTTCAAATTCAAATAAAAAAATTCTAATTCCATTTGTCACATACACAGTCATACACAAGTACAATATGCAGTGAAATGCTTATACAACCGCTTGTGACCTTAAAATCTAAATTATCAATAGAAATAAAAATAAATTAAGGAACAAAATATGAAAACCTTCTTTCTACTCTGGTTTTCTCCCACAGTCCAAAGACACGTAGGTTAGGCTAATTGACGTTTCCAAATTGCCCGTAGTGTGTGAATGAGTGTCTGAATGTGTGTATGTGTGTAAGCCCTGCAGTGGATTGGCACCCTGTCCAGGGTGTACCCCGAATCATGCCCTAAGCCTCCTGAAATAGGCACCAGGCCCCCCGCGACCCTGAATACAGGATAAAGCTCTATAGACGAAGAGTGAGTAAGTGAACCTTCTTTCTAGAATAAAGAAAAACTGCAGAGAAAAGAAAAAAAAATATTTGATATAAAAATATTTTTAAAAACCTTCAGTAGCTGTACAAAATATACACAATAATGGCTATACAATATGAGAAATGTGCAAACGTGTGCAAAATGAAATGGATATAAATGTCCAGAAAGTATGCAAAAATGAAAAGACGGTAGTGTGCAAAATGAAATGAAGTGTATAAATGTCTAGAAATGTACAGGGTGAGTGCAAATATGCATGAATGTACAAATGTATACTGTCCATAAATGGACTATAATTGTCGGGTGTGAGAAATGTCCATAAAGTTCGGCTGATCTTACCACCCTGTGTAGAGCTTGTCTGTCCTCCATGGTGCTGTTCTCGAACCAGGTCATGATCTTTCCTGTCAGGGTGCTCTCTATGGTGCAGGGTAAAAGTTCCTAAGCATCCTGGAGGGCAGTCTGAAGTCTCTCAAGCGTCTGAGGTGGTAGAGATGCTGCCGGGTCTTTTTCACCACACCATCGATGTGACAGGACCATGATAGTTTCTGCATGATGTGGACACTAAAATTACTGAAGCTGTCCACTCTCTCCACTTAGCTCTTGTTAATGACGGGGGTCTGGTAGTTCCTCTTTTGCTTTGCACTGAAGTCCACTATCAACTCATTTGTCTTGCGAACATTTAGAAGAAGATTGTTCCTCTGGCACCTGCTTCTCCAGATTTCCAATCTCTTCCAGGTAGGCCATCTTATCATTGTCAGATATCAGGCCCACCACGACGGTGTCGTTAGCAAATTTGATGACTGTTTTGGAGTTGGTGGTGGCCACGCAGTCATAAGTTTACAATTAGTACAGCAGGGGGCTCAGGACACAACCCTGTGGGGTTTCAGTGCCTAGAATGAGGGAGGCTGAGACATGTTTGCCCATCCTTACTGCCTGTGGTCTGCCAGTCAGGAAATTGGAGATCCACTGACACAGAGATGGGCCAGGTGTTTCAGCTTGGTGATGAGTGTGGGGGGAATTATGGTATTAAATGCTAATCTGTACTCGACAAAGCGCATTTTAACATAATTCCTCCTTCTAGTTTCCAGGTGAGTGAGTGATGTGTGGAGGAGATATAGCATCATCTATAAAGCGGTTCGGGTGGTATGCAAACTGTAGTGGATCTAGTGTGTCAGGTAGCAATGAGATGATTTCTTCTGCCTGACGTACCTATGCATGGTCTGTAGACGCTCTGCAGTCTTACCTGGGGATTCAGTAGCTATGAGCTCGGCCTGACATACAATTTTCGCTGCTATTGCAATGCCTGTGACTCACTCACAGAATGGCATAAATGTTAATGATGATGCTCTCCACCCTCCTGTTACATTCAGTGGGAAGCATTGTAACCTCGCACCTTCAAGGTTGAGGGTTCGATTCCCACCTTGGGTCTCTGTGCATGGAGTTTGCATGTTCTCCTAGTGCCTGTTGGGTTTCCTCCGGGTATTCAGGTTTTCCCCCCAAAGTTCAAAGACATGCAGATTAGGCTAATTGGCATTCAAATTCAAATTGCCTATAGTGTATATTTGTGCTTTGTGATGGATTTACACCCTGTCCAGGTTGTCCCCCACCTTGTGCCTGAAGTTTCCCGGGATAGGCTCCAGGCCTCCCACAACCTTGTACAAAGGAAAAGCGGTATGGAAGAAAAAAAGTTAATGAATTAAATGATTAAAGTCAAATAGAGGATGATCTGTGATGAAATTGCATCAATAAAAGAGAGAGATCACTAAACCAGTTAATGCAGGGAACAAAATGTACATTTAAACAGAAGGCATTATTATTATCATTATCAATAACAGACATGAGGATTGTTTAATCTTTATAGAAGGAGTCTCCAGAGTCCGTAATTTTTTCCACCATGGTTTTGCTTTGTCTTATTTACCTAATAAGTGGACAAAAGTCATGACTTGCTTTTCATTAATAAGCAACACCATCCCTCCCATGACCCAGTACAGCAGTGGTTCCTAATCGCTGGGCCGGTGCAAAATTGTCTTACATAAATCACTGGAGACTACTGTTACACAGGATACAAGCAGTATAGAAAATCAATAAATCAATAGTTTGTTTTGGTGAAATTATTACCCATCAGAATTCACATAATTAACCAAATTAAGTGCTAGAAGATCTAAAAGTCCCTAAGGAATATGAAAAATGAAGCCCAAGAAGCTATCAACCAATATGTCAGACGGAAATATAACATGGTACAACTGCCATTATGCTTAGAGTAGGCTATACACCCAGAAGATGTTAATTAGAGAGACAATCAAGAGACCAAGAGTAAGTCTCTACATAATGCTACCAATACTATGCTTCACTGTGGTAATGGTTTTCTCAACATAATGGGAAAATGCCAAATATATCACTTTGTGCCATGGCAGAAGAGTTCTATTATGGTTCTTCAGGTCCAACATAACATTCTTCCCACCATTCTTTTATAAAGCCAAGCCAAGGGTCTTTTTTTTTTTTTTTTTTTACCTTTTTTTGGTCTTTTGTGGAGCCGCGAGGTGAGTAAGCATCATCTCCAGTGTCAAAAAGTAGTGGGAGGTCTGATAAGCCTACTCGTGTACATGCACAATGTGCTGAGATTTAAAATACGTCGCTTAAATGAACGATAAGGAGACATTTGTATTAGAAAACAAAAACTGCTTTGTAAGTAGATAGAGAAATAAAATGTGATTGTAGGAAGGCGAGTTGAAAATTATCTGCATTCCGGTTATAAAAAAAAAATCTCTTTTCTGTCTTTTCAGCACTTCCTGTTCAAGGCTACTGTCTCCCCAGTCAATGCTGAGCTGCTGTGAATGTGTTACATCAGTTCATTTGTAACTGCAGTGTGAGAAAATGGAGGCCCACTTGTGATTTGCACAAAAGAAGAGCAGCATGCAGTGATTTGTGGATTTGTGAATCACAAAAGGGTAGAAACAGAGACGTTTGGATATCTGTAAACAAAATTTGGACAGATAGTCTAAGACTGTCAAAGTTTCTTAAAGAGAATCATTACTGGTGACAAGACAAGGATTCAATACTAGAAGGTGGGGGCAAAACGGCAGTGCATGGAACGTAAACATCCTCAATCGGCAACCAAGGAAAGTTCTTGCTTACAGTTTTCTGGAATTCTTAAGGACCATTATCAGGAAAAAGTTCTACAATCTACAGTGCTCATTACAGTGGGACGCCTATCGAAAAGCTGAAGCCTAAACTTCAGATTTAACACAAAGGACCGCTATCCAAGGGCATTGTTATCTTGCATGACAATGCACGTCTGCACACTTCTACCCACACTGTCGACACTCTACAAAAACTTCATTTTAAAGTGTACGGGGATCCTTTCTATAGTCCTAATCTCGCTCAATCAGGCCTTTACCTGTTTGATCCCCTAAAAGGAGCCATATGAGGACAACTATTCACTTCTGATGTAGTGTGAAGTGAAGACAGCGGTTAGTTTTTTTTTTTTAAATGAGGGAATACAGAGGGTTGTTGACAGATGGATAAAGTGTATTGAAAAGTAATTACGACAATAACCTAAAGTGTGTGACATGGTCATCTGATCATACAACAGTAATTTGCCAACAGGTACAGTGTTTTTACTTATTAATCAAAAGCAAGTCATGCTTCCTCAAGACCAAAGAAAACAAAGCAAAGCCCTTCTGTTTGAAGGAAATTTCCACAATGGGAAAAAAATGTCTCTCTGAAACATCATGTTCCTAAATGCATTAACTGCATTTTTTCGTCTATTTTAATAAACATTCACACATTCTGTTTAATCTTGCTTCAGTGTTTTATTAAAAATGTAAATCATGTACACCTTAATGATAATTACAAAAATCTTTTTCAGAATGCGCATTATAGGTACATGCTGTCTTGTCTCTTTCTCACTCACATACGCGCACAAACACACACACACACACTTACACGATTGCTACATTCATTACAGGTCATCAGATAATAAAGTACCTAAACAGTGTACTAAATCCTAACAAAGACGTGAATGAAACACAAATAATTACACATTATACAAAATATGACCTGCCTGAATTAAAAGTGCATGCTAGGAGTGTAAAGAGAATGTCCCTGATCTGAAATGTAACTTCAACTCTTCAGTTTATCTAAATTTGCATATGGTACAGTATTTACATGTTACATAGTCGTAATACTTAAAATGCGTACATTCCCATTCCCACTGCCAGAGCTAAACAGAGACCAAGCAGCATCCTAAGCAGCTGAGAGGGAGACGTCAGTGAGGAGGACAATGATGGCGCTGAGCGCTGGCACACTCTGACATCTGAAGAAAGAGACACAGGCAGTGTTAGAATTCTGCATAAGATAAAGATTGCTGGATTTTGCAGGCTCTCTTAGTGTGTGTGTGTTACCTGGAGTCTTTGTGTTGGGCGTTTTGTTTCTCTGCCTCAACTCATTCTTCTCTGAGACATTCAACAAGTTCTGGAGTTCTTCAAACACCTGGAAAGTAAAACCATCCATACACACACACATGCAAATTAGTGTTACCTCATTTCACAGAGATAAATCTTATAAGTGGGTTTTTTTAAAAGATCCAACAAAATGTACTATATCCTGTAAGTGAATCTGTATAGATTGAAGAAATCTTTTAACCTGGATGTTGAACTCGAATGCTCTGACAGCTTCCTCCAGCACGCCCTGTCTCTGTGTCTCCGTCAGCTCGATGCTGTTCATCCTGCTTCTGTACAGCTGCTTGAACAGATTCGGGCTGCTGACGGACGGAAAAGTGAAGAACGTCAAACCATCTCCAGTCTTCAGTCCTAAAGATTTCTGGGCAATACGACCCAACACCTGGCCACCTGACAGGTCACCCAGGTAGCGAGTGTAAGCGTGAGCCACGAGGTATTCAGGATGCTCGCTGCCAACCTGGAATAAGAAGAAAACCAATATTGTATATTTAATAGCAAAGTAATAAAGGACATTAATTCATTTCTGTCCTTTAAATTGCACCAAATATAAATAGTGCATAGGTATCTTTTACAATCTTTCAATACATATACAAAAATAAATCGTTTGCCGAACCTCTCTCAGTCTCTGAGCGTATCTCAGTGTAGCAGCCGGTACGGTCACCTTCTCTTTCCAGTCCGGACCATAAAAGTGCTCCAGATCCTTCTTAATTGCCGGCAACCTGGCCAGTTCCTGAGGAAAGTAAATCGGTGCGACGCTGTCTTGAGAAGCGTTTTTGTCCAGTTCCTCCTCCAGAGCTTCGTAGATCTTATACAAGGAGCACAACAGCAGCTGAGGAAAGAGACACAGAGATGAACCATTATGCCGGATACAAGGAGTCTTATCAAGGACATTCTCAGACTATAAAACACTGACTGAAAAGAATATCTAAAATCTGTTTTCAAAGGTGATTGGGATGAGAGTGCTGATAAGATGTCTGACCTTATACTGGTCCAGGCTGATGTTCGCTTTCTGGAAGGCCAGCATCAGTTCGGTGTTCTCAGCTCGCACGTGGCTTTCTTTAGTCACAGATTTTATCTGCTCAGACAGATCACTAGAGAGAGAGAGAGAGAGAGAGAGAGAGAGAGAGTGATGTTTTAATATAAGTAGTCATAATTTTCGCTTTAATCTATGTCAGATAGTCAGGGAAAAAGGTTAAACAAGCTTCCATTGGTTAAAGTCTCATAGCTTAAAGATGCCATGTGAATGTCTTAGATTTGCTGTTGTACTTACTGGTCTGTGACCTGAACCTTCTCAGTCTGAACGTTCTGCTTATCCACTTCCATTTCTGTGAGAAAGAGAATTAAGAGTAGTTCCTGAGAACAGCTGTCTTGTATCATTTTTGCAACCAACATTACAACATCTCATAAAGACAGACATTTAATCATCTTATATATATAGAGAGAGAGAGCAGTTATAAATGTGTATTTAAAATGGATCATTACTAAAATGTTTACTCACTCAGATGGTCTTTGAGTCGTTTAATTTCCTTGATTTTCTAAGAAAGAATCCTCTTGGCTCAGTTGTACAATGTGGAGTTCATTCTGCTTGACATCTCCCGCTTTTTATACTCGCTCTCTCGCTTTCACAGCAGGGTAAAAACAGGAAGCGGTATTCAGCCTAGTAGAACAAAGCATGAGGGAGGACCTAGAGCTAACCGTGACACAGCACACACACAGGGTGAACCAGAAACACCGAGACAGATGGAGAGGGAGAGAGAGAGACGGGGGGGCGGGGGTTAGGACTAACCATGACACACACATTCTCCAGGCTGAGAAAGGAAGAAAGAGGACGATTTAATGCTCTTTAAGAATGATAAATACATGGCTTTACGTTAGTTTTTCTTTTCCATGCTGTAGTCCTGTTTTTGAAGGTGCAGGAACGTTAAGTCGTCCCTCTGCTGGGTGGATTGCACGTGAATCACTTCCACGCGCTCTCTCTCAGTGATTGCTGGGCGTTTCGCTGAGTCATGGTTCTGATTTGAACACGGCGTTATCGGCGTGCTTAAACCACACCTCAGCAGTCTGGGGTTACCAGTTACGACTTAGTGAGAAAAAGGGATTCTAATAGAGTTCAAAAAGTAGTGTCAGTGGCAAGCAACCTTCGTAGGGTTCACAAGTTCCTTAAAAAAAAAAAAAAAAGGAAAGAAACAGAACTAATAACGGGAGGAATACCACAAGTCTCCTTGTTGTACTTGTAGGCCAGGGGTAGTTCAGTGGTTAAGGCATTGGACTACGGTTCGGAAGATCCCAGGTTTAAACCCTGCAACCACCAAGTTGCCACTGCTGGACCCTTGAGTAAGGCCCTCAACTTCAACTGCTCAGATGTATAATGAGATTTAAAAAAAAAAAATTAAAATTTAAAATGCATGGCATTTGATTGATTAATAAATACATTTTCAAAACTGACAGTGGTACTAAAAGTCACCACTGATGGTTACACTGTTGTGTTTTAATACTAATCTAACACTGACTATACATTCACAATATATACAGTATTTATAACTCTCTAACTAACACATTATATTTGTCCGTCGAGTCATTTCTGTGTACATTTGCTTGTGTACCATTCCCTCCACAATGTCAACATGCATGAGCGGAAAAGATCATGTGACTGAATGTGTCTAAGTTCCAGCTGTGTCATGGTTAGTCCTGATCCCTCCCTCGCTCCCACTCTCACTCCCTCTCCCTATTCCTCTCTGTCAGTGTTTCTCCTACCCTTTTTTTCCCTACACTGTGTGTGCTGTGTCATGGTTAGCTCTAGGTCCTCCCTTCTGCTTTGTTCTGCTGGCCTGAATAAGGCTTCCTGTTTTCACACTGATGTGTAGGGGGAGGGAGGACGAGAGAGCGAGTGAGTATATAAGCAGCAGCTGTCAAGCAGTGTGAATTCCACTGCCTACAACAGAGAAAAGAGGATCTCTTCGTAGAAAACAGGAAAACTACACAACCTCGACAGCTTTCCAAAGACGATCAGAGTGAGTACACCTTTCATTATTGATTCATTTTCAATACATATTTGTTGTCTTGTGTAAGATTCTGTTCCTTCTTACATATCGTCTCTATGAGATGCTACAACATGTTTTTCTTTCTTTTCCCTTTTAAATTATACACTCATCAGCTACACATATTATTTTTTTTATCTCTCTCACAGAAATGGAAGCAGATAAGCAGAATGTTCAGACTGAAAATGTTCAAGTCACAGACCGGTAAGTACAATAGCAAATCTAAGACGGTTAAGTTATGAGAATAGAAACAATTGAATATGGCCTTGTTTAACCTTTTTCGGTGACTATCTGAAATAGATTAAATGACAAGAATTGTGAATGACTATTATTAACACAGCACTGTCTCTCTCTCTTTATAGTGATCTGTCTGAGCAGATAAAATCTGTGACTAAAGAAAGCCACGTGCGAGCTGAGAACACCGAACTGATGCTGGCCTTCCAGAAAGCGAACATCAGCCTGGACCAGTATAAGGTCAGACATCTTATCAGCACTCTCATCCCAATCACCTTTGAAAACAGATTTTAGATATTCTTTTCAGTCAGTGTTTTATAGTCTGAGAATGTCCTTGATGAGACTCCTTGTATTCGGCATAACGATTCATATTATCTCTGTGTCTCTTTCCTCAGCTGCTGTTGTGCTCCTTGTATAAGATCTACGAAGCTCTGGAGGAGGAACTGGACAAAAACGCTTCTCACGACAGCGTCGCACCTATTTACTTTCCTCAGGAACTGGCCAGGTTGCCGGCAATCAAGAAGGATCTGGAGCACTTTTATGGTCCGGAGTGGAGAGAGAAGGTGACCGTACCGGCTGCTACACTGAGATACGCTCAGAGACTGAAAGAGGTGCGGCAAACAATTTATTTTTGTATATGTATTGAAAGATTGTAAAAGATACCTATGCACTATTTATAATTGGTGCAATTTAAAGGAAAGAAATAAATTAATGTTCTTTATTACTTTGTTATTAAATATACAATATTGGTTTTCTTCTTATTCCAGGTTGGCAGCGAGCATCCTGAATACCTTGTGGCTCACGCTTACACTCGCTACCTGGGTGACCTGTCAGGTGGCCAGGTGTTGGGTCGTATTGCCCAGAAATCTTTAGGACTGAAGACCGGAGATGGTTTGACGTTCTTCACTTTTCCGTCCGTCAGCAGCCCGAATCTGTTCAAGCAGCTGTACAGAAGCAGGATGAACAGCATCGAGCTGACGGAGACACAGAGACAGGGCGTGCTGGAGGAAGCTGTCAGAGCATTCGAGTTCAACATCCAGGTTAAAAGATTTTCTCACTTTACAGATTTACTTACAGGATATTGTACACTTTGTTGGATCTTTAAGAAAATCTACATATAAGATTTATTCCTGTGAAATGAGGTAACACTAATTTGCATGTGTGTGTGTATGGATGGTTTGTTTTCCAGGTGTTTGATGAAATCCAGAACTTGTTGAGTGTCTCAGAGAAGAATGAGTTGAGGCAGAGAAACAAAACACCCAACCCAAAGACTCCAGGTAACACACACACACTAAGAGAGCCTGCACAAATCCAGCAATCTTTATCTTATGCAGAATGTTAACGCTTTGCCTGTGTCTCTTTCTTCAGATGTCGGAGTGTGCCAGCGCTCAGCGCCATCATCGTCTTCCTTACTGACGTCTCCCTCTCAGCTGCTCAGGATGCTGCTTGGACTCTGTTTAGCTCTTGCAGTGGGAATGGGAATGTACGCATTTTAAGTATTACGAATATGTAACATGTAAATACTGTATAATATCAAAATGTAGATAAATGGACGATTCAAGGTGAAAGTATGAAATCAGGAAAAATGTCCAGCTTGCACTTTTATTTCACACATTTCAGATTTCGTTTTGTCATTTCCATGTTTTATGTAGCAACCGCATTTTTACATGAAGAACAGTAAGTACACTGTTTAGGTATGTAGATGAAGTGACAAGTTTAGATGAAGCTGCTTGATCATTTTTGTAAATTTTCAGCATGCACTTTTCTGGAATAATTTTTATGATTTTTCTCACGATTTAGTAAAGAGAGAATCGATAAGGTTATTGTTCACATATACTGTACTAGTCTTTAATAGATTCTACAATCTGTGAGTAAATTTAAGCAAATTGTTTAATACATGTAAATATTGCATACTATTAAATTATACATGTTTTGCTTTTTTTATATTAAATAAAATAACAACAATAATATGTCTGACATTGCTCTTTATTTGTTATTTGTACTTGAAATCTATGACCTTATATCATATTGAAAATATGGGTTTTTTAAAATCTGTAGCAACTAGCTACGGTCTTCAAATTTACATAGAAAATTATAGATTTGATAAATAATGGTCCTCTCAACCACGAGAACTAAAAGCAAGCTAGACCTATAGTTATAGTAATTTTTTTAGAGGGTTGTCCGGGTGGAGATATAATTTAATGATTTAAATACTCTGTGTTTGGCTTACCAAAGTTTGGATGTCTACTCATGACCTACATTCAATGCCTGCTTTTATACTTGGCATCTTTATAAAGTGCTAGCACACATTTCCCATATAATATAACATTTTACCCTGTTTCCAATCTTAAAAAAGAGAATCTTCAAGTTAAAAAAAAAAAATCATGTTGAGGACATTTATGCAGCGGAACATTTGTGAAGAGATTTATGACACTGTGAAGCAAATACATTTAATATTTTATTGTGTAATATGATTATAAATAAAACTGGCTACACTGTCTGGCCAAAAAAGTCAGCATTTTAGAATTTTCAAATTTGTCTTCATTATGCAAAGAAAAAACATCTATCTAAAAATCAATGTTTAGGAACTGTCTAACACCTTATAGTAATAAAAACAGTAGTGCTGAGCTTTCAACTTTTTTTTTTTTTAAGGAAATGTGGTAAAAAAAAAAAAAAAGGCTGACTCTGATTGGATATAAACACTTGGTAAAGTTACATTGACAGTGGAACTAGCTATAATTAATAGTGAAAGTAAAACATTTCCACACACACATTTAATAAAAACTTAAAGAATTGGAACTATACAGCTGTGTGCCCCTAAGAAAACCATTTGGTAGTGAGGCTAATCAGAATCAGTTTGATAGGAAGTGTAAAGATCAGACTTTGGATCAATGTAAAAAGGCCAAGTGTTCTGTTGAGTCCAAACTTAATTTGTTTCAGATCAATGTCAGAGTAATAAAGGAAATACATAAAGCAATGCACCCATCATGCATAGAGTCCATAGTAAAAGCCTCTGAAGGCAGTGTTATGATCTGGTGTTGCTTCAGTCGGTCAGGTCTAGACACAACAATGTTATGTGCAATTCCCTCCGATCCACCAGCACTGCTCGCCTCATCCCACCATCTATCAGGAATCGAGGGCGGCACTCATCCAGACTCTTTTCTGTTCTGGCACCTGGGTGGTGGAACGAACTTGCTCTAGATGTCCGTACAGCAGAGACTCTGGCTATCTTTAAACGACGACTTTCTGCAGTACTTGGACTAACCCCATGAAATTAAGTCAGGTCATCACCTCCGTGGAGTTTTCCCTGAGGGTACAGCCGTATTTTCTGACTCACATTGTGGAAGACGGGTTCTGGGAGCGTGATGAATCATTTTACACATGAACTGACAACAACATTGCACATTGTAATCAAAACTAAAGGAATTCGAAGGAATTATTAGAGGGTATAAGTAACTTGGAATAAAGTTTTTGGCGAGGCAGTGTATGTTTGGGGCATTCATCTCTATTCTTTCCCTATAATTGTGTCATGTCTGACAAGCAGTCCTGGAATCTGAAAAGCAGCTACAAAAACCTAATTCCAAAACTGTAAAAAGTTCTTTATAAATTCATAAACAATTCATAGGATACACACACTGAAAGACAGCTGCATAATCTAGCAGGCCAAGTTAAAGGGAGAAGGATGGAAGGGTCTGTCTACATGCCACTTGGCAAAGAGGTCAGGGGTAATTTCTGTGGCTCACAGGGTTGAGATGCCAGTATCTGAGCGCTTGGGTTGTAGGACCTTGAACCAGTTCAACACCTTAACCACAGAGTGACTCCTGCCCCCGAAAGTTATATTTTAAAAGGACCGCACAATCATACAGAAAAAAAACTAGAAGGCCTAAAATTTCTCAGAAATCCTGAAAAGACTAGACTTGGTGTTTAAAGCTCAATATTTTTGTATGCAAATTATCTAACTACCAGGCACACACCTTGGGTGTGACAACTGGAAAGTCAAAACAACGGAATGTCAAAACAGCCTTAGAGACAGTCCTTAAAGTCATCAGCAAAAATCTATGTCCCACATGAGCAGACCCTTTTTAATCAAGACACCAGAATATTTTTGAAATCCAGGACCTTGGTGATAGTAGTGATATTGGTGTACCTTGGTGATAGTAGTGATATTGATTAAAACATGATGGTTGTTGCATTTTGCAAAAAGAATTGTCAATAGGACAAAAAACTTCATGTAAGTTTTCATGTTTTTTATTTCTTTCATTAAGTTTTCATGCTGAGACAGAGACATTTAAAATAAAGGACTGTTAGAACAGAGTATCATTAGCAAAATGATGATGAAAAGCCTCAACAGTGGATGACAGTCATCACTAAGGTGGTGCTCAAGTATAAGGTGACAGGGCCAAGTATAGAGACTTGAGGACCCCAGTCATGATCTTAATGTTACCTGGACTACTTGTATTTTGCTGACACGCCGCAGGATTTTCATGAGAGGTACAATTCATTTTGGGTAATAAGGACAATCCCAGAAAATAGAGCCAGTAGTCTATGATCTGAGGAAGTTCTATCAGCTTTTGAAAATGTGCTTTCATCCTTTTGCTCAATAGGGGTCTTTATTCAAAGAAGAAGCCGTTATTTGTTCATACACCGTACAATAAAAATCCTTTGGGGGTCAGAGCACAGGCTCAGCTATGACATGGCACCAATGGAACAGAGAGAGTTAAACATTGTCCTCAAGAGTCCAACAAATGGCAGCTTGGAAATGATGAAGCTTCAACCCCCACTCTTGTGAACAGTAACCTAGGGTGTTAAGCACTAAGCCACCATTATCCTGGTCAGCACTGCAGTGGATCAGCACGGAAACACTGATCAAAAGGCAGAAATACATCCTGAATTGAAAATCACCATGCAATTGTACAGTAATTTTACACCTATGAGTAAATTAAGAAATTGAATTTATTTTTTTAAAAAGTGGGACAAAAATTGAGACCCTAGAAAAAAAAACCGTGAGCACAAGGAGAATATATGAACAGGCTAGAGAGTAATCTGACCTCATGATGAACCAAGGATCCGGTACATGTGAAGCAGCAATAAAGCCCACTCTTTTATACATTACTGAATTAATAACTGTATTCATTCACGATTCATTAATCAAGGGTGAACAAAAAAAAATAAAAGAACATTAGTAGCCTCATCGTCTGTATACAGGGTTATGGGGGGGCCTGGAGCCTACCCCAGGAGGCAGAGTAAAACCTGGATAGGGTGCCAATTCATTGCAGGGCACACGGACACACACACTACGGGAAATTTGGGAACGCCAATTAGCCTAATCTGCAGGACGGTGGAAAGAAACCAGACTATGTGGAGGAAATCCCTGAGAACATGCAAACTCATGCAAGAATCAAACCTGGCCGGGAATCGAGCCCAGACCCTGTAGTTGCAAGGCAACAGTGCTAACCACTATGCCACTGTGCCAACATAACATTAATAGTGTTTCAGCAAATTCTCATAACATAACGTTTCTAAATTTGTATATTCCAGCATTTTTTTTTTTAAGTTTAGTTTTATTGAACCTTCAGTTCCATTTTCCTTTCTAGTGCAATTTTTTTGTCATTGTAGGGAAATCTTTCTGTTTTGAGTCACAGACCATCGTATAAGCATATTTTGAAATAAAAAAATTTGCCAATTGTAATTTTGTATTTAAAGTGTTTCCCTAAAGGTACTTCATGCAAATGTAAAAAATATTATTCTTAAACAACTTGGTTGTGATTAACTAATCTTGTTATTAACTAATCTTTATTTCTAAGTTTTGCTTTATATATGAACTCCCCAATAACAGGACTATGCACTTTTCCTCCAGTGTGTCAACATTAGTGATTAATTAATGTCATGTTACTGAACTCGAAGTCATGACTTCAGGCTACACAATATCCCGAGTCATGGTTAATTCTGATCCCTCCCTCTCCCGTCACACTGCATGTGTACTCTCAGGTCTAGGAATGTGCTGTGTCATGGTTAGCACTAGTCGCTTCCTGATTTAGGCATAATGCAGCGTCATGGTTAGCTGTAATCCCGCCCTCTGTGTGCATTCTGCTGGCCCGCGCGCGCTGCTTCCTGTTTTATACTTAAAAGCAGGAGTGATATATTGAGCTTCTGAGAAATCTATTTATGGTTCGTCTCCATAGATCTGCAAAGCTCCATGTGTACCATATAAAAAAGAAGTTTATCCATACAAAATATTATAGAATGTTATGTTTAATATTTGCAATTATACCACAGAGCTGTTAATTTGTTAATATGCTTTCCATAATTCCAGCTTTACCATCTCATTACTACTGTAATTTAAATTTCAGGTTTACATGTGGTACAGTACTGTGCAAACGTCTTGTGCCAGACTTTATTAGATTTTAAGGTACTCCTGAGGGATAGTTCTACAGGCATCACAACATCGTTAATATTTTCTACAACTGCACATTCCCAAGCATTTTACTGCTTACTCATTTAATATCTTAAATGATTTATGATGTAAACAGAAGTAAATTCAAGTAAACAGAAATTCAATATAAAAATATATGACAGCTACTTTTTCCCTCAAAGGAATAAAAAAAACACATTGAGTAGGTTCAAATTACAGATCGGTCAATAAACATTTACACTTTTATAATCATAGTTATAATGAATTGGATCTCTCTGTACAGTGATCTGATTGAGAAAATAGCGAGCATGACTGAAGAATGGCATGTCCAGGCGAATAATACAGATTTGATGTCTTGAAGCCTTTTAGAAAGGAAACAGCACCCTAATGCAGTGTAAGGTGAGACCTCCTCATGGAAATGATTTAAATATGTGTTCAATTTAGATTTTTATCATTTTGGCCAATCATAAATATATATTTTATTGACACACACACACACACACACACACACACACACACAAGAGACATTTCCTGTCTCTTTACTTACCTGCTGTTGTACTCCTTGGATAAGCTCTATGAAGCTCTGGAAGAGAAACTGGAAAGGAACGCCTCATACCAATTTACTTCTCTCATGTACAGGGCAGGATGAAGACTCTAAAAAAAGATCTGAAACATTTCTGGGGTACCTCTCTCGATCTGTACATTGGCACGCTGGCACCATCTGATTTCCCTCCTCTCTCAGATCATCAGCGAGCATCCTGAATACCTCAGGTGACCTCGGAATACCTATCAGGTGGCCAGGCGCTGAGCTGTATTCCTCAAATGTGTTTAGCACTGAAAAATAGATAGGCTTGGCTTTCTTCTCCTTTCCTGAATATGTTCAAGTAGGAGCAGAGAAGCAGGATGTACATCATCCAGCTGATGGAGGCACAGAGCCGAAGAGTGCTGGAGAAAGATGTCAGAGCGATCTAGCTTAACATCAAAATCAGAAGACATCTTCTATTCACGAAGATTTAGTAAATTTTTGGAAAATGTTACATGAACAAATTTTATATATAATTAATATGGTGCAGGATAACTTAATATACACATCTCTGTGTGTGATTTGCAGATGTGTGATGAACTCCAGAACTTCGTACATCTCACAGGACAATAAGCCGATAGAGACACATACCACACAACCTCAGGACTTCAGGTAAATGAAACACTAACCATTTTATTTTCGTCAGCTAGTTCAACTTACTTCCTAACAGATATCAAAAAAGTGCTGCGCGTTTGTGCTAATTATCTGACGTTAATGGATGCACAAATAAACCTTATTGGACAAAGAAGGATTGCACCTGTACACTCAAAAAGTCGTGTTATCACCGCCTGGTTTCTTAGAGTTCTTTCTTACCCCTACCCTTCCTGTGAACACCTGGAAGACATAACTTCTAAAAAAAAAAAAAAAAAAAAAAAAGTTTATGTTACTGCTTTATATAACGGCTTATTTTTATATGAACCACAAACCATTTCTCCTGTCTCCTGCTCGTATAATAAATGCCTTTATGACTATAATATTTCAATTAATATTATATATTTATTATAATTATAGATATCTTTAAAAGTCTTTGGCTATAAAATAATAAATATTTTTATAACCCAAAATAAAATTTTTAGGAGCCAATATTTAAACCTTTTTATAATGTAACGCTGATTTTTATACTGGAGCTATGGATAATCTTACAAGAAACGTAACTAACTGTGCTTAGCTAGCGTTATCTAATAACGATGAATACTGATTGAGTCTGGATGAGAACGTCTGTATTAGCCTCTGTATTAATAGTATCAGGTTTGGAATGGCAAGGAGTGAGGAAGAAGTCAGAAATTTTTCGTTTGGCTATTTAGTTTTCTTTTGAGTTGTCAGTGTTCCTTGATTAATGTTAGCTTACTTTGGCTAGCTAGCCAGATAGCTATGTCATGCCTGCTTGTTACCACAGCACTGGGCGAATTTCAAAGGATAAAATTAAGAATATTTAACATTGATCAGGAAATCCTTCTAAATTAAATGTTAAATGTTAAATGAATCTCTTTGGTTGTTTTGCAAGAGTAAAGGAGTGCATATGATACCAAAAAAGAGCTGCAAACATTAACGAGTGTGCTTGTGAAATTTTTGAGAGCGTATGTCAGTTGAACTCTCTGGAGATGTCCTCATCACCAGTTTTGTGTCAGTAGGTTGGTACTGGTAGGCAGCACGGTGGCTTAGTGGTTAGCACTGTGGCCTTGCACCTCCAGGATCGCCAAATAAGAACATCCTGCATTCCTTCAAATCAAATAAAGAGTCAAATATATAGGCAAACAGCAAATTGTTTAATTTTTTTATACATTAATCCAAACATTAAAAAAGATCTGATCATATTAATATTTATTAAGAAACTATCACAGAGTAACAATAAATTTCACTTTACAGCGCAATAAAACTTGCAGTCTACAGATCATTCATGAACTATTTTAAATAGAACTACATCACAGTGTCTCCTATCATATGGACGTTATAGCTCAGAGAGCTGATCAGTAAACACAGTAAGCTAGCTTAGTTACAGTAAGTGATATTAGAACAAGACAAACTAGGCAAGCGGGTAAGTGCTTTAGCAGTGTGACAGAAATAGAATAGCAACTGTATCGTTACACATTTAAAAAAAAAAAAGCTGCGGTGGTCCTACAGTTATTGGGCTCTTATACATTACAGTATGTGCACACGACATCATTTTTTTAAAGGTACACTATTAAACTGTAATTTGAGAGTATATGTTTACGCGAGAGTGCGTAATGCTCTTGTAATGCTTTCTGACTGGGTGACCATATTTTCAGAAGAATTTTTGGATTCCCTTTTCCTGTTTTTTTTAACAATGTGTCATATTGTGAAAAAGTATGATATTTATCTGGCAGCACAGTGGCGTATTGGTTAGCACTGTGGCCTCACACCTCCAAGGTCGAGGGTTTGATTCTTGCCTTGGGTCTGTGTGTGTGGAGATTGCATGTTCTTTCTGTGCTTGGTGTGTTCCCTCCCATAGTCCAGATACATGCAGATTAGATTAATTGATATCCATAAATTGTTTGTTGCCCCTGGGATGGATTGGCACCTTGTCCAAGGTGTTTCTCACCTTATTCCCCAAGTCTCCTGGGATTATTATTATTATTTATTATTTTATTTGTAGAGAATCTCATAGTAATGCCAATCTGTTTTTCTTTCTTAAAAAAATAAAAAAATAATAGTCAGTCCTGATTAGTACTTTAATATTTTATAAATGTTTGTATAGCTAGATCGCTTTATTTGCAAAGTAATAAACCCACAACCTTTGACACTAGATACTGTATTTTTGCGCAAAAAAAAAAAGAAGAAAAAAAAAGAGATTTCCCCTCTCAGTCGAACAAGTACACACCTGAAATATTGTGGGAAAAGAGAGAACTGAAAATTGTTACAATTGTGAAAACAGCTAGCGCAAGCTACATATTATATTCTACATATTATGAGGTACTTCTTGTGGTTACTGCAACATTGGCACTAACTTATGCTCTTTGCATATGCACATACGGACTTTACAGATAAAACGTACCATGTATGTAAACAAAGATTGTGGGATTTAAGTAAGATATAGTGTACAATCTACGAGAAATCTATGATCAGGATTAATTAAGTTGTTTGACAAAACATGTAAACAGCCCCTGCTGGTAAGTAAAAAAAAAAAAAAGTAAATTGTGTATTTAAATACAATGAAGCAGACACAAAACACGTAGCCTTTTCTTCAATTTCCTTCCTACAATTAAGCTGTGTCACTGGAAAAATCAGAAAGTGTAATAAAAAGGGCACGGTACACATAGCAGCGATGTACAAAAAGCTACAAGGCAGTTCACACTTCTGAGCAGTGCATTTCGTGCTGTCTGTTACTCTGTTCTTCCTTCGTTAATCTAAGCATGTCACAGAGTGAAAAGCTGATCCTGAGGGCTCTCTTGTTTTGACACTGATGGACAAGGGTTCAGAGGGGCCAAGGAGCTGTTCTGCACAGAAGGAAGGTGTTCTACTGCTTTCGCCCTCTGCGCTAGAAACTTGTTGAAAGCTGTCAAAAAGACACCAAGGCTTAGTTACGAAAGAAATAAATCAGAAATGTGCATGTTAGAGAAAGAGAGAGCTAGAAAGTAAGACTAAGAGCAAGGAAAAGATTGAGAGCTTACCTTCGCTGGTAACACCCTCTTCATCATCATCATCGAACTCATCATACTGGAAGAAAAATTTAACAATCATTATAAAATCTCACTGGTTCTATCTCACAATATGTCTTGACAAAATTAGGGAGGCAACTAAGCAGTATGTTATTCTTAGATTTTTGATTGTGTAGAACAGCAGAACACATTGAGAGTTCAAACTAGGAGGAAAAATAAATATTAGATAAATATTAAAAAGAAACAATAAATAAGAAGAAACATTTTGTTTTAAGGGGCGGACAGGGGTCTTTGATTAAGACTGTAGTGGGATCATGGAGAACTTAACAAAATAAGTCACATAAGTGGGAAATGTAGACTCTTATACAGGAATATGTGAGATATGAAGCTCACAGGACAGACAAAGACTATATTTGTGACGCTGTAGCAATAAATTATTTACAGTAACTTCCTGGTCAGGGTCATAACATTTTACAAAAGGCCACTAAATTGATTACATTTTAAAACTAAATTCCATATAACCAACTAAGATATCACAGGAATGTACAAACCACAACAGTACGTTTGTAAGTGGAACTTAAATCTCTAGAGCTTTAGTTATGAACCCGAGGTTAACAAAGTGTCAGAGGCAGCATTCACACAGGAAAATATTATATTACATCATACATCCTATAAGTATATATTTATATTATAAAACTATTATGCACTTGGTTTGTTTACAAACATAACCTTTACAATGTTCTTTCTAAGAAATCCACCGGCTTGTGTTACTTATTATGATCTCCAGATGGCGCCAACACACTGAACCCATGCTCTTCCTAGGGCTCTACACAACTACAAGTGGAGTTAAAATGTAAAAAAAAAAATATAAATATATATATATATATATATATTAGGGTTAGGCACACAAATACATAAATAAAGATTAACCAGTGCCTCCTGGTTTGATTTAAAGCCCACCCATATTATGCAAAAATCCCTTATTAGTTATTTTTAGATATTGCAGATGTGTCTCCAGTGTGCTTGGACCAAAAAAAAAATTCTTTACTTTGTGTCTATTTATCATTTTTGTCTTGACCAGGAGTGGTGGATCTAGAAATTTTTTTGCCAGGGTGGCATGAGCCGGTTTATAATGCAGAATGTATATACATTACTGTACAAAAGTCTTAAACACCATATTATATGCTGTACCAATTTTGTTATATACCGTATGTACATCATGTCTGCATAATTAGGTACAAAATCATTTAGTATTTCCATAAATAAATAACATTACAGGAGAATATATGCATGGCTGTAAAGAAAAAAATATAGTACAAGACAGACCAGTTTTCAGATGAAAACAAAAAACCTAATGTTTTTTGCTCCTGGGATTGGCATAAAAATAGAAAATAGAAAAATAGAAAGGAGCGAGTGTGACAAAGTTACCAGAAGAACTCATTTTCCAGCAAGTTCAGTAAAATGCTAGTTCATTACTATATATTTTTTTCTTACAGCCATGCATACATTCTCCTGTAATGTTATTTATTTATGGAAATACTAAATGATTTTGTACCTAATTATGCAGACATGATGTACATATATAACAAAATTGGTACAGCATACCATCTTTGGTGCCTAAGACTTATGTACAGTACTGTATGTATGTATGAATGGGTAAATATCAATATTTTATATAAGTAACTAATATTAAAAATATTGTGGATTTAAATATAAAATGTTAGTTTACTTAGTGCACTTTTTACCTAGTACGTTTCCGAATTGGGATTTATATGAACAGAAAATAAAATCATAGCATAAGGCATAACAGGAACTACAGCAGAATCATCCGTCTCCCTGTCTCCACCTGTCTCACCATCAACCCTGCTTCTGTCCCTCGCTATTATTCATCTGCACTCTCATCTTCATCTCCAGTGTTCATTTCTACTCCTTTCTCTTCTCTCATTTCCACATTTCTTTCCTCCGTGTCCTTCTCTGTCACTCCTGGTCGCTCCTGCCCACTCACTCCTCCTTTTATGTTTTTCTTCTACTGCCCATACTTTGCCTTTTCTGGCAAAAAAAATTGTTTGCCATATTTTAAATAAAAGTTTCTCAAACCTGGTCATAGAGGACACACTTCAATTCAGAAAAGGCTGTTAATTAGCTCGTTAGTTAAATCAGGTGTGTTGGGAGCTGAGAACACACTAAAATTGTACAGGATAGCTCATCCTCCAGGACCAGGGTTGGGAATCACAGTTTTAAACCATATTTTTAGTTCCTTTTCATTCCTTAATTTCCTTTTTACTACTGTGACCTACCGCAATGACAATATTTAAGAGTCTCATGGTTCACACCTACATATTTCATTAACCTAATGTGGATAAAACATTACAATAAAACTATAAGATAAATAAAGATGTGCCACAGAGTGATTGTGGTGGCACCTGATGTGAATATGTCTAGGTAGTCTGTCGTCTATTGCAGTGACTCAGAGGGAGCTATAAATTATAAGTAGAGCAATGGGGCAAGAGAGTCTCCATGCCCCCACTTCTACTCCTCCCCCTTTGTAGATCCACCCCCTGAAGAATGCTTAAACAAGCCAATCAGATTTTCCCCATAAAGTATTGATAATAAAATTGATCTGTAAAAATTGTTGCTTAAATGAAAGGATTCCATGCCAAATATAGGGTTTTCCCCCCAAATTGCTAACATCGGTGGTTTTGTTTAAATGCTCCAAATTAGACACACACCTTATAAATAATACAAACTATAGTTTATTCAGTTAAAATTGCTTTTGTAATCTGCCTAATAATTTTTGTTAACACACATACCATTAAATTCCAGGGCTGTCTCAGTGCTTTGCATGAGCGATTGTTTTTTGTTAAAAGCTTAAAAAGCAAATAGTCGGTAGTGTCCGTAACCATGTCAAAATCATGTTGCAATAATAATAATAATAATGCAATTTTGCATTTTAAAATAATACACTTTTTCAGGTTTGTCTTTTTATGTAGAATCTAAATTGGCCAAGTTTCATCTGAATGACAAATTTAAAGATATGAATTGAAAAATGTTACGGACACTACAGACATACTGTAAAAGGGCATACAAATCTGTTCAGCAAATGTGTTTTATTTTAACTGATAAAATATAAATGTGTATGCATATTTACAAAAAACAAAGCATGGATGAGGAGATAAGAAGCAATAAGTATTAAGAAACATGGTGTTATATATTATGCTATCTGAAAATTAGATTTTTCACCTAGGTGAGACATTTAGCACAGACATTATATTTCGGCTGAGAGTTTGAGGTATAAATAGGCATTATCTGTGTGCTATTTCGGCTGGTGCATTAACACATAGACTTTGAGAGACCTGTAATAACTTCAGAGGTATTTCCTTTAAAGGGCAAGATTCAAATGTCATTTAGAAAATATAACCATGTTGGATGAGGTTATTTATCATGCATCCTGTGCTCTTTATTTTACCCTAGGGCATGCAAACCTTTGTAATTGCATTAGGTTAAAGTTGATCTGACACTGAAGTCATGATTGTGAATAAATTGTGTTTGTTTAGTGACTTCTTATTTGTGTTTTCCTTTTTTTTAATTGCCAGTCTTTATTAATTTACATTTATGTCATACGAGCTAACTGTAGGCAGGTGTGCCATACCATACCGGTCTCTAGCATGTAATAACATCATTCTAATATAATGTAGTAATTTAGTTATACAGTACATGTAGTTAGTAAATAGTAATTTATTTTTATGATTGCCTGGAGGTGTGTGTGTGTGTGTGTGTGTGTGTGTGTATTGTCAGAACACACCGTTTAAGAGTGTAAAGGAGTAGACAGCTAGTAATCTGAAACAGTTCATGGGCTAGTGTTAGATTTAAAATAGGCTACAGCCACTACTGGCTGTTCAAGAGACTGCAGAAGACAAACAACACGACTGCTTTGACTGTAATTCAAGTAATTCAAGCAGGGAAAGGAAAAAAAATAAGATTGGGAATTACCGTTTCTGTAGATAACCACTTCTCAATGTCAGCCATAGCAGCGCTCTGTGGAGCTGGTGCCTGGGAGAAAAAAACACACACACACACACACACACAAATCTATAATAATACGTCTTGACAAAATGTATCATTTGTGATATATTTTATACTGTATATAAAATGAATTTCTGACAAACAGTATGACATTCATCATATTTTAACGTTTCATGCAAATCACTAAAAGCACACCGTTTACTGATTCTTTCCACACCACCATGCAAGCACGGAAACAATCATGCACTATCGTCTCTCTAGGAAAAAATTCTTTCTGTGAAACCTCTCCCATTTCTGATGTAATATCTCGAGCATTGTAGCGAGTCTCTGTTTTGATGTGCTACTCATTTGCACTATGGAGCACATGCTTCACCTACAGAACAGAGCTACTGAGCTCTCTTTCCCTTAAAAGGAAAATAGTCTGATAAATCTTTCAAGACATGGAGTCGATTTGGGTTTTTATTTTTAGACAGACAGACAGAGTACTTTATTAATCACAAAGGAAAATGATATTGTTACAGCAGCCAGTTCACAGATTATACAACAACATATACAGTGGGGGAAATAAGTATTTGATCCCCTGCAGATTTTCTAAGTTTGCCCACTTACAAAGAAGTGAAGGGTCTATAGTTTTTATCATAGGTTTATGGTAAAGGATTGAGACAGAATATCAACCATAAATCCAGAAAAAGCACATGATACAACTGTTATGAATTAATTTGCATAAGTATTTGATCCCCTACCAACCAACAATAATTCTGCCTTTCACAGACTGGTTATGTGCTCTCGTGGTACACATATTAATTTAAAAAGTGGTTTACAATTTACAATGTAGTATGTGTATAAAAGCCTCCTGTCCACAAAATCTCTATCTTTCATTCAAACCTTACCAGCATCGGCAAGACCAAAGAGCTGTCAAAGCAAGACAGGAACAAGATTTTAGACCAGCACAAGGCTGGAATGGGCTACAAGACCTTCAGCTAGAAGCTTGGTGAGAAGGAGACAACTGCTGGAGTGATTATTTACAAATGGAAGAATAATGAAAGACTAAGAATAATCATGAGAAAAATGAGGGACCAGCCCAGGACTACACGGGAGGAGCTTGTGAATGATCTCAAGGCATTCGGGAGCACAGTCACCAAACAAACCATTGGTAACACAATACGCCTGCATGGATTGAAATCCTTCAGCGCAGCAAGGCTTCCCCTCCTCAAGAAGACACATGTACAGACCCGTCTGAGGTTTGCCAATGAACAGAGAAAGATTGGGATAACCTGCTCAGATGAGACCAAAATTTACCTCTTTGTCATTAACTCGACTTGCTGTCTTCGGAGGAAAAAAAAATGCTGCCTATGACACTAAGAACACCACAGTCCCTACAGTCAAGCACAGAGGTGAAAACATTATGCTTTGGGTCTGTTTCCCTGCTAAAGGCACAGATTGACTTTGCTGCACTGAGGGGCAATGGATAAGCCATGTGTTGTAAAATTTTGGATGAGAACCTTCTGAAGATCTTCCAGCATAAAAATGACCCTAAAAATACTGCCAAGGCAACTAAGGAGTGGCTCAAGAATAAGCGCATTAAGGTCATGGAGTGGTCTAGCCAGTCTTCAGACCTTAATCCAATAGAAAATTCACAGAGAGAGCTGTAACTTCGAGTTGCCAAGCAACAGGCAAGAAACCTTAACCATTAGAGAAAATCTGTAAAGAATAGTGGATCAAAATAGATCCCAAGATGTGTGCAAATCTGGTAAACAACTACAAGAAACGTCTTCCCACTGTGCTTTCCAGCAAGGATTTCTCTACCAAGTAATAAGTCATGTTTTGCTTGAAATACAACTTAATTCAAAACATTTGTATCATGTGCTTTTTCTGGATTTTTGGTTGATATTCTGTCTCAATCCTTTACTATAAACCTATGATAAAAATTATAGACCCTTTACTTCTTTGTAAGTGGGCATTTTAAAAAATCTGTAGGGGATCAAATACATATTTCCCCCACTGTAAGCAACAAGGTGAAGAAGACTATTAAGGCCAGGCTAAAATTTAAAATTCACAACAAGAAAGCGGGTAACGTTCACAAAGTTTACATCATCCACTGATGTAAGTACTATTGTCAGGCTATCAACAGCAGCAGCTCCCATGTTGCATACAAACATTGCTAATGAGAACTACAGCTCCCAGTACACACTGGGGTCAGGGGAGGCTCAGAGGGTTAAGGAACTGGGTTACCGATCTAAAGGTTGGCGGTTCAAGCCCCAGCTCCACCAGGCTGCCATTGTTGGGCCCTTGAGAAAGGCCCTTGACTCAATCTGCTCCAGTGGCACGATACTGTATCATGGTTGACCCTGTGCTCTGACCGCGGCTACACTGGGATATGTGAAGAAAGAATTTCAATGTGCCATTATATGTCGCACATACATGTGACATATAATGGAGGGTTGAAGGGGAATTCAACCCAGGGTGCCATACATGCCAGAGACAACACACACACATCAAAAGGTAACTGGTGCTTAGCACTTACATATGCTTTTTAAACATCCCATTTTAGATCTACTTCACCATTGCTGTTATAATGACCTCGGCCATTCTGCCAAGCCATTCCAGTAGATTTCCAAGTGTGGGTGTGGGATTGTGCCCATTTAGCCATAAAAGCATTAGTGACATGAAACCCTGGATTTTAGGCAAAGACACCTCTTGTGGAGTCTGCATTCCACTTAATCCCAAAAGTGCTCCAAGTGGTTAAGGATTAGGCTCTGTGAAAAATCCACTCAAGTTCTTTCGTACCAATTTGTCTTCATAGAGCTTGTTTTGTGCACGGGGCATTGTCTTCTGCCATATGTGAACGTAATTATCGTGGTGGAACAGGTTTGGGCTTACATGCTTCGTTTCAGTGAAGGGAAATACGCTGCCTGCCCCCAAAAAAGTCACAACCTTTACGATTTCATTGTCACTTTTTGCTTTGATTATCACACACAGTGTGGTGTTCATGTGCGAAAATGATTCCTCATGCTCTTAGAGAAAAAAAAAATCCATTGATGTGATAACCTGGACATCCAACATTTTTTGCCAAATAAAATTGTTGAGCGTAGACCTGACCAGCTGAAGAAACCCCAGATTATAACACTGTCTCCAGAGGCATCGCTTTATGCACTTCCCTTTCTCCCCCCCGACACGCCCATCACTTCGGTATAGGGTCAATCTGGACTCATCAGACGACATGACCTCTTCCAATTGCTCTAAAGTCCAAACTTTATACTCCCTAGCAAATCTTTTTTTTGGATTAGTGTCTCCAACAAGTGCATGCGTAAACATAGTTATGGTTTTAACTGCTGATTTTTTTTTACCATGCAGCTTCACCGAGTGTTTAAGTAATCTTCATTCATGATTTCTTTCTCTCCATCTCTTCAGCACCATCTCTTCAGTGTTGAAGGGTTCTCCAGTAAGTTTTTCTTTTATGCAGCCCAATAATTTTACCCTCTCAAAATGGCAGCTTTTTTTTTTTCTTTTTCCCCAGACAGTGTATAATTGCATATAATTGCTATAGCATTGTATACAAATGCATTGTATACAATTGTGTCCTTCCATTTTGTGGCAACAGTTTTGGAAAAAAACAACACATATGGATGTTTTGATCCGGTGTCCATCATCCATTGGCTAGAAAGAGTATATAGAAAGAGCATGCATACGAAATCGCATCTTTGAAACCCACCAGTGCCTCACTGTATATCCACTGAGACTGACGAGTCCATTCACCTGCCTCATTCTTCGCACACTCATGCTGGCACAAACACAAACACTGGGTTAGTATGTTAGTATATCACTAAAGAGCTATGCATAAAGTATGCACAGAAATAAATTTTTTTTTTTTCGAATTCTGACTTACTACTGTAAGTGACAACTACTGAAACTATTTATTCATTTAGCTAACAAACATCCTGCACCCAAAAGCAGCAAACAATATACATACTGTATTTGCTCCACGAAACAATTTAAAAAGGAAGGATATACTATAAAGTTAGAAAACTGTGTTTTGTTAAACACTCAACTTTGACAGACTTTGTAGAAACAGTTATCTTAGTTTTTAAATAATGAACTATCGTGTTGATTTATCTTTATATACTTTACTGGAGTTATTTACAGGTAAACATTACAGCTGTCAGCTTTCAGAAACCTTTTTTATTATGAGAAAAAGTATGTGTTAGACACAATGGATTTCACACTTGTCTATTATAAATGTATATATAGGGGTAAGTACTAGGTATTGAGCAGACATCCACTGACAGTCAATAGAATAAAAAATAAATACAAATAGTCAGAGAGCTTTTCAGGAAGACAGACTAGAAACACTCAATATGTTTTAAAACACCTCTCACATTTCTGCTAAACGTGAGGGAGAAGAAATTTGTATTTTTAATATAAATAATATAGACAGAATGTTATTTAACTTACGCCTGCTGTGACCTGGAGCCGAGTGTCCAGCGCTTCTGCTAGGCCCTCTACTGCACCAGGGTCCTCGTATTTAACACTACACACACAAGAATGTGAGAATGCAGGTGCATGAACATAAACACACACACACACACACACACTCAAATACATACACAAACACACAAATCTTCATAGCATGCACATCTCAAGCCTGTATAAGTACAAATCTTTGATTTCTTTGATTTATTTAGCTTAACATACAATCTGGAATCGAGTAGTTAGACATAACAGAAGCTTAGTTTAAATCATGTGCCAGATTCAATAGCTGTATCATAATTGTTCCAAATAAATAAATAAGCATTTTATTAGAAATAATTCTATCCAAGTATAATTTTGGCCTAAAAAACTTACATAGTTTAAACTTGTAAACAAATTCTAACACAAACCTATCCTTGTTTACATAAAAAAAACTAAAATTGGACATTTTAAAACCATATGAAGATATGATGACTCATAGCCATGTTTAACAGATTACAGACGCCAAAAGAAGAAGAAGAAGAATTATTTGTGCTACACTTTTGTCACACAAGAGGGTGTGCTGTGGTCCTGTTGCTCCCGAGTGCTGAAAGCATCACAGCCGTGGTCATAATCTTACAACAGCACGACCTCAAGTGTGATATTGCTTTTGTACAACAATTCCACAAACAGCATTTAAATCATCAAAGGATTATAATTTAATTGTTTATTAAACCTTTTTTTTATTGCTTTGCTTACTGATATCCTTCCACATCTGGCAGAACTAACTAACCGTGACTGGTGAAGCTGGCGATTGACAGCTAGTGTAATTAACAGGGGTGAAAGTAGTTTTAAATTCTTACCGGTACTATGTAGCCAAAAAGTGGGGAGAATAAGCCATGCAGGAGGTGGAGACTCTTGTTTATCCCTTAAGTTTTTCTTTATATTTGCACTTATTCCTCTTTAGAATATCAGCTATGGTAACTTTCAGGTTCTGTTATTAAATCCCAAATAGTTTTAAGGGGTTACAGATGGATTTGAAATTCCATGTGTTAGAAGCTATTTAGCTTTCTAGGTTGTCTTAAGCATAAAACGACTTACAAACAATTATTAAATAGACAAATTGGTCTTTAAAATTACATAGCAATACCAAGTGTGTTTTCTTGCTAAAGTGCTTCCATAACTTTTTTAAAATCTGATATTTGGCATGTAGCTTCTCTCTCCTCGGTACTGCAGTCCATACAGACCTATTTTAATCCACGCTGCGACTGACAGTGTAATTAAAAAGTGTAGAACACTGTGAGTACCTTTACTGTGCATTACCACCGCTCGTGGAAGACCTCTGGTCCAATCAGACTGCTCAGTCGGAACTAACTGTCGTATATAATTACTGTGTAATTACAGGTAGATGAATATTACTGTATGTTTATTTTGCAGTGCTTCTCAGTTCCGTATTAACCCCCAACTCTAGATTTTTTTAGAATATGATTCAAGCATGTAAATGGCAGGGGTGTCAGATCTTATCCAGAAAGGGCCAGTGTGAGTGCTGGATTTTATTCCAATCAAGCAAAAGCCAGACCTGTGAATCTGTTGTAAGTCACGACTGACTAAATTAACAGGTGCATCAGGTGTGTCTTCAGCTGTGCTGAAATGAAAGAACGCACGCACACCCTTTCTGCGTATGATCTGATATCTCTAGTCAAATGATTTATTTTTATCGCAGCATGAACAAAGTTAAATTTACTAGCAAGCTGATGGTGATAATGGTGACTATATTTACCTCCTTCTCTGCTCAGCCAGGGAACTTCCTCTTGTCTGGGCAAACATATCAAATTCTTCATCGTTGCCTCCTGCAGCTAGGAGAGGAGAGAGATCACGAAAATATGAGAGAATATTCACACAATACTGAAACAATTTAAAATACAAAAAAAAAGAAACACTGTAAAGAAACCACAGACCTGAGCTCATTATGGGATTAGATGTAGACTGGGTCACTGGCTGACTGGTTGGTGCTGAAAACTGGCTAAGGTCTATAAGGTCTCCTGAGGCCTGCTTCAATTTACAGAATATCACAATCAATAAATCGTACATATAATATATTATTTCCTGCAAAAGACATTAAACATCATTGTAGCATTAAGGGACCGAATAAATTACAATTTAAATAAGCTTTTAATAATACACGCAGCATCAGAAAAGTTGAAAAATTACATTTACTTGTTCTGTGGTGCTTCTCTGCGTAATGTTTAGACTTTCGAATCTGAAAAAAAGAGATGCCAATGAGATCAAAGCAAGTCTGCATTGTTAAACGATGATGAAAACAAAAATGTTCTCGATTTTGTATGTGAAGAGTTTGACAGCAAACTAAGATAACACACATTTTCATCCTTTTACTTATGTTGGCAAATCTGACACAGAAGGTTGTCTATTACAAAACGCTTACTATGAAAACAGCTATATAACCTTATTTGAAAAGCATTAACGTTCCCTGTTTTGAGCAAATCATAAATCAGATCTGTCTGATGCAACACAACGGCTGCCGTAAGTGGTGTAAATGTGTTCAAAGGGTTTTTGGAGAATGTTGAGGCCAGGAGAAGGAGGTTTACACTTTGTTCGCAGGGCACATATGCACAGAACACACACTGACCCACTTATTTACACACTATGAGCAATTTGGGAACACCAAATGCACTGTGGGAGGAAACTGGAGCACCCGGAGGAAACCCACCAAGCATGGGGAGAACATGCGAACCTCATGCACACAGACCCGAGGCAGCAATCCAACCCTCGACCCTAGAAGTGCGATGCCACAGTGCTAAGCAGAACGCCACCATGCTGCCAGATACTAAACTGCACGGTTAAATTATCACGTACTTAAAACAACTGCAGGATGATTTATCCATTACGACAAATTTGTGGCAGTCACAGAAAATGCGCCCTTATATAACCCAAATAATTTGAACACATTTTTTCAACATATATACTTTTTTTTAAACCCTTGTAGTCCCAAGAACCACGCACAAAATATCCTCTAACAAAAAAAAAAAATGCTTTTCTCAATGGAGTTCTCATATTCCAGACACACTCTCCATATATTTATCAAATTAGGCATGTATCCTACAAGTAATCTGCAGAGATTTCAATCTTTAGCATTTTAATAGCCACTTTTTAGAGTCTCACTTCTCAAACTGTATTTTGTAAGACTAGCCATAACTGCGAGCAACATAAATATCAATGAATGATTCAGTGCATGCTCTAATTGCAGTACTAATGATCCTGTACGTTTCAGTATAGTGTAAATTTGACTGTAGTACCTCTCGTAGAGGATGAAGGCATTGTTAAGATCGTCGTTGGCAGCGAGCAATTCTCCAATCAGCCCTTCCTCACATAGATTGGGGATCAGCTCCAGGATTCGCTTCTGCATGTTCTTACACACTGTGTACAACTGCTGCTCACACACACATATGCACACAGAGAGGGAGAGAAAGCGAGAAGCGAGTCAGAAAACTAGCAGGCTTATGTCTGTTACAGTATATAACCAATTCATGTGTTATTACAGAGAAGGAAAGAAGAGAACAACTGTGGGGTTATGGGTAAGAGAGTAAGCTGTGTGTTGGTCAATGAGCATGTACATGACTCTGATATGAGAAAGTGATGCACGGAATAAAAAATACCTGCAGTAGCTCTGTGTCTGCTGGTGAGCACTCTCCTGGTTTGAGCTGGTTCAGCATATTTGTCATGACCAACAGGTTTCCCTTTACTAGGTCCAAATCTGCCTTTAATTTCTGTTTCTGTTACACACACACACAGAACTCACTAAAACTCAAAAGCTGCAATCATTAACATCAAATAAATAAACTAAGTATAGTTTTAGGGCTGTTATAATTACAGCATGAGGTAGGACATTATTATTTTCAGTACCTGTTCAGGTGAGATATCTGTTGGTGCCCCATTTGTCTGAGAGATACTGTCTGAGGGTAAAGTTTGTGTGCTTGGCACGTTGGACGTGTGTGTTGTGGGTTCTGCAGACGTTTGGGCAGGTGTATAGTTTTCTGCTACGCTCTAGGAGTGGTCACAAACCAGAGAGATTTATTATCCTCAATAAAACAGAACAAAGTACAAATATCAGATCTGTTCCAGTCAGCTGCACTGGAGACTGGAGACTGATTATATTGTGTAACCTACTGAAGCACTAAAATGAATTCTTTTAGCATTACATAGACCAATACAACTTTATTGTCATCGCACAGTACAGGTATAACTCTGCGCAAATTTTGATATTGTGCAACTTAAAAAAGGAAGGATGATATAATGATATGGGCAGTGATTATTACCTACGAGAATAAGGTTAGGGTATTTAAAGGAACCTGCTGAAGCCACAAACAAGCTAACAACATTTGGAAAAATTATGGACTAGCAATGTTCATGGTTCAGAAAAAAAAACACCACATACATTTTCGTTTTTTTTTTTTTTACCACATCCATAATGTTGTAACATCCATCATATTATTTTGCATTCCCTGTTTTATAAAAATCTCAGAATTTTAAAGTGCTCAGGTTTTCTCACTGAAAGGTGCATTTAGCAAAGGTACCGTCCTGTAGCAGGTTAAAGTCCATGGAAGTACAAACGGTCATGTGCAGTTGGGATTTACCCTGATGGGGGTGTGTATAGGCGACAGAGCATCCAGATCAGTCATAGGAAACTCCAGGCCTCTTTTCTTCAGATCATCATACACACACACCACGCCAGATAGGGACGGAGTGTTCCGAAAAGCATCGGCCCATGACTAGGAAAGTGAAACGCAGAGTGGAAAATTGACAGAATGAATGACAAAAATATAATTTAGGCCAATTCCAACTGAGCCAACCTTAAATTCCCATAATCAGTCTAAAATCAAAAACAATGCGCCTTTGTGTTCTGCTAAAATTCGGAACAAACCTGGATGAGGCTTAAGACTCGGTCGTGTAAGACCATAGGGGGATTGTTTTTGGGGAGAATGGATCGGACCAGCACTCCCTCTACAAACTCGCGGGTGCACACGTAGACGTGAAAACGCTGGCCGCAGTTCTTCACACACGTCTCGAGAACCTAAAAAAAAAAAAAAAAAAAACATATTGCATGAAGCCCTTGAGGATAAATTAGTGATATTCATTATTATACAGAGCAACACAACATTTAAGATACAATATTTTTAACATGAATTCCTAAATCAAGTTGAATAAAACATCAAATGATTCTAAAACTCATTCACTCTTTAATCTGGAGACATAATATCAAAAGTTCATAATTTTATACAATATTAAATATGACACATTCAATATAATATTTTCAATATAATATTTAATAAGAATAATCTTAAAATGAATCAAAATAGATTAACTGACATTTACCACTTTATATAATCCTAAATATTAACAACATTTTAATAAACTTTTAATTTAATATAAAACATTAGATGGAATATTGAAATAAAAATATATAATACATAAAATACATTTATACAGTATTAATAATTATTTAGCCAATTTAGAAACCTGTACTGAAGTTCTTCATTTTAAAAGAACAGTCGACATATTTGTAGTTTTTATGAAGGAGTGAAAGAATAAATAAATGAATAAATACAGTAAATATTACGACGACAACCAATACTACTACTACTACTAATAATAATAATAATCATAATAACAATAATAATGATTATATTAATTGTAATTATAATACTCTTACAGTTAGTGCCAGCATGATTTCTCTGAAATTTTTATTTCCCACAATCCGCTTCTTTATGGCTTTCATTGCAGCTTTGGGCCTGTATGCACATGCATTAAAAGAGCATAAATACTCTTATTAACACACAATATTAAACACAACAGAAAAGGTACACTTAAGTGAAATGATAAATGAAAATATGACAATACCAAAACACTTGCAACAATTAAATAAGAAGAATGAATGAACTGAAGTTATTGATGTCATACCCATCATCTGTCTCATTGATAATGTCACAGATTTCCATGTTCATGCCCCAATTCTCACTCTCTAGAGAACCCTTAGTGGCTTTCTCTGCACAAACACACAAATTAAAACAGACAAACAAATCTGAATTTAATTGTTCGCTGAAAATATGCATTAATTTCAAATCTGGTTTCTGCAACATCCTCCAAAGATATTGGGACAGTCTACAGATGTGTGAACATCATTTTGGTTAATAACACTTTTTGAGCATTTAGACACTACAGACACCACTTGGTCAGGTTTAGCTAGTGGGAGTTTCCCCCATTCTTTCATTATGCAGGTTTTCAGTTGTGCACCAAAAATTCTTAATTAAAGCAGTGCATGTGTGAAATTTAAGCAGAATACAGTTTGCCGTTTTCTGCTGTTAAACATAAGGACGTCTATGAAAAAGATGGTGTTTGGATGGCAGCATATGTTGCTCCAAAAAGAACATATTTTCTGCGTTAATGCTGTCTGTCCTCACAGATATGAAGTTTACTGGTTGGCTTTTGGACCTGACACTGATAACAGTCAGACTTTTAGACTTTTCTTTTTCCTCTTTGACACAAAGAACATGACAGCTGTTGTTTCTAAAAACTATTTGCAATGTTGACTCATCCGGGAGTGTTATTGAGGAGTGTCATTGAGGAGTGTTATTGGGGAGTGTTATTCTGAAAGTATTGAATCATTTGCTGGTGCATCTGTTGGCAAATCAGTGAGCCTTGCCCAATTCTTGCTCTAGAAGGACTAGGCCTTTCTTTGACACTCCTTGTATACTATAACATAATTGCTTCACATGTTGTTACTCATCGCCACTATTTTTCTAATTGTCACATTATTATTAGTTTAAATAGTCCTAAAGTCTTTATGTTTTGCATTGCCAATTTCCGTACTGTCCCATTTTTTATTAGAGTGATTTAGGTCAAAGAAGAAGGCTTTGTTCTGATGATTTCTGATGACAAAAATCATGTACTTTAAGGCTAATATGCTCTTGACTAGAATGAATAGTTGTAATTAATAAGCAAGATAAACACACTACTCATACAACAGATAGTTCCAACCAGGTTATCTGACTGGATGAGAGGCATTCCATAATTCATGATGATGATGATAAAGCACAACAGCACTGAAAGCTATATTTATCATTCCTTGTTACAGGTGTTCTAACCATCATTAATTACTCTAATTGACAGTCGCAGTGTGGATAAAAGTAGGCCGGTACACTCTGCAGTACTGGAAAGAGGGGAGAGCACAAAATGAGTTAAAATGTTAGTTAAGTAATGTCACACGAGAGGGGGTGCTGTTGAACATTTCGTGTCCTTAGTAACTTAGTCATTCTGAATCTCTTCTAAACCATTGTTCTGTTCACAGCTAAGGCGAGCTTCAAAGCTTACTATCTTCTCACGCAAAGCTGAATCCCAAATTCCTCTCTAATCCCTGATAAAGAGCACTACTTGGTGTGTGGAACATGGGATTGTGAACTCTACAGAGTGTACTAGCTTTCAATTTTGGGATTTCATCCCAGAACCCCAGAAGTTAGCTGATATTCTAAACCGGAATAAATGAAAATATAGAAGTAAACCTCACAAGTTTCTCAGGACTGTCCAGCACCACCATGATTTATTCTCCTCACCATATAGCTACATAGTAACAGTTATAGTTTAAAGCTACTTTCATCCCTGTTAATTTCACTAACTGACAGTCGCCAGCTTAACGCTAGTTCTGCCAGTCGCAGTAGGATATGTGTTGGCAGATCGAAACTACTGGGTAAATAAACAAACAAATCATAATCTGTTGATGATAAATCCCATTTGCAGAACAGTAATACAAAGCAATATATCTTCAGCACTCGTGCTGCTATTCAGTACGACAGCAACTCCCTCTTGTGTGACATTACTTAACTGACATTTTAGTTAATTTTGTGTGCTCTAGATGAGGGAGTTCCCACCAAGAATAAAAACAGACTCAGAGCAAAATTACAGAGAGACAGAAAACCCATGACCAGATTAAACCCATGACCAGATTAAATGACAGAGAAACACTCCTTCCGTCGCATACTTTGGGCCTATAGAAAAAGTCACTGTGTGTGTGTTTGTGTGTCAGCTCTTGACTGAGACACTTCTTGCAAACTTAATTAAAAAAAAATAAAAAATCAGCATACATCTGGTAAAATATAGCTGAAACCAAAGTTTATTAATTAACTAAATGTAAGGTGAAATTACAGAGGCAGGGTATTGGTGGCTCAAACTGTTTAGGCTTTGGGCTACTTATTGGGAGATTTAGGTTGTATGTCCTGGCACTGCCTAAACTGCCACTGTTAACTGGGCCTTTAACGCTTTAACAGTATTGTCCTGTGCTCTGACCCCAGCTTCCTAACTGAGATATATGAAAAAGATATCCACTGTGCTGTAAGGTGTGTGTGACAAACACAAGTAATCAGTTTTTTACTTTGACTACTTTTCTGACTATTCACAGCAATATACAAAGTCCTCTCTCCACAGAAATCCCAAGACTGCTGGACAATCATCAGCTGATCCCTTGAGGATTCGTTAAGCTTCGAGCGCAGACTGGATTTGACCTTTCTTGCCACTTTGCATGACAAGAAAGTGTGCAACAAAAAACAAGCAGACCTCGTCAACTGTGTTAAACTACAGTAGATGTGTGTACTTTTCACACATCTAATCGTTCTTATTACTTAAATGCAACTAGGGACGTAGACACAAAATTCCAACCTGACAGACGTATGGTACAGTATGATCTCATTTCTGCAGAAATCATTTGCTTCATAACATCTAGCAGAAAAATCCAGTCAGAGAGTTAACAGCACCAACCACGACCAGAAAGATTGATCATATAAAAATCACAGAGATGTCTGTGTGAAGTGGTAAGGAAGTGTAATTTTGATCACATGCTTTAAAACCACAACTGAGACTTAACATGAAAGCTGCTGGCACAACTCCTTTAAACAAATGCCTTATTTGTATTCTTCTGCTGGCCAGTAAAAGCTTGGTCTAAAGACAGATTCTTATTGTATCTTCCAGTTCGACCCATGCTTATGACTGATCATTAGGTTGCTGAGGAGGTTGAGAGAGGGTATGAACGACCATGTGATTCAAACCATCATTTACACAGGTTCCTCCCAGACCAAAACACTACTTCATACTTCACTAAGCCCCACCTACTCCCTAGGAATTTTCATGTGACTGTCAGCTGGCTGTGTGCACATTTTCCCCGAGTGGCTCTGACATGTGAACATTGGGAAGAGTGTGTGAGAAACAGAATGAGGCTGACCTTAAAACTAATAGCAAAACTAAAAAACCGGTACTCATACAGTACAAGTAGAGTTGCATGAGTAATTCTATGTCTAAATCTATTCTGATGAAAAACTACTTTTAATATTTCCTTGTATAAATATATTCTAGATATATTTTAGACAAAATATTGTAAACAGGAACAAAAAGAAAAGCTTAGGCTATAGTCACAAGAGCAGATGGAATTGATCAAACTTTCTGCTAGAGGATGATCTGCTACAGAATTCCTTTAGAGGTGTGTGGAAATGGGTGGGACAGTCCCATGTAAACCTCTGGTGTGACCTCTAGATCTGAAAAGATGTTCAGCTGGTGTTGACAAGACATAAAATGATTATGCAGGAACAACCTTTACTACAGAAGTGCTCAAGCCCTTTGGTATGTGTTAAATTCAGGAAGAGTTAAACAGGTCCAAACTGCAACTCCGAAATGTTACAAGTGTTCTATGAAACGCAACCAAAAACTTAATGTGAAATGTATGCACTGTAAAAATAAGAGTAAAGACCTAAAGTAACTCTTTCTTAGTCTGCGCTCTGCAGCCAAGACTGAACAAAAACTCACTCCTTTCACACTATTCAAAAACACAATTTGTTTACATGGCAGAAAAGATTCATTTGAATAACTCTGTATTGGCCAGGGCCTGAAATTACCATACAGAACAAATAAAAGCGTCATGTGAGGTATATTTAAATCCCTCGCAATGTGTGATTGCATTATGAGGAAATCATGCTGTAAATTGGAAGAAAAAGAAGAATTCTCAACTGGAATCCTACAGAAATTTCCAAAAAAAATATATATATATTCCTTTGAACAACTCACAAAGAGGAAATAATGTAATTTCTTTTCATATTCCATTTTAATTTGTGTCAAAGGAGAAAGTTTCTGAGTGCAAATTAAAAGACTACATGTGTTCAGTATATATTTTCTTTAAGTTAGCGCCAGATCTGGATCCTGACCTTGGAACCTTGGGTATAAGGTTCAAATACATCCTTGATAACAGGGAATCATGCACAAATACATTAACAGCTCATGGCAATTTGGAGACACCAATCGCACCATGCCCATGAACAACTCTCTATCCACCACCCCCACCCCTTCTCCTCTCTCCCCCACTGACCAAAATCCACATTACTGTATGTTGGCTCTCAGTTCTTGAGTAGTATGCACCCACTTGTTTTGTGAGCTACCATTAAACGCAAGAGAAGAATTCCTTCAGACTACGCCTGGTATTATCGAAATTTCCCCCAACAAAAAAATATCTTGTATGCCTTCCTACTTTTTCAGCTATGGCTGTTTATGTCTGAGGATAAGATTAGCACATGCTACTGTACATGCATGATTTCTGGAGAGGCCGACAGCACTGATGAGGTCACATCTAAACAGTGATGAACTTCCGTTCTCAAGTATGACTGGCTTCCATATCTGTTTTGATTCATGCCCCAGTACGCTGTATCTTTCTCGAGACCACCTCTTCCAGTGGTGGTTCGATGATTCCAATGTTCACTGATCAAAATGAACCAGACTTTGGGATCAATTGTTTTTGGAAACAATCCCAGGGAACTAATGTGAAAATTTCCTAAAACTATTCAACAAACAATAACCTGAGCCAATGATAAAACTAAGGAATGCGTCACCGAGATGTCAGAGTTGGACTGGCAAGGCTTTTTTTTTTTGTTACATGTGGTATTTGCCACCCATGCGGCTATGACTTTGGGATGAAATGATAATCGGGTCCTGAGATGAACAATTTGTCCTAACGCCACAGATGTTTAAAGCTTGGCTCTCAGTATAAAGATATAGTTGAGGCATATTTGTTGTCATCTCGCAGCATGCTGAATTTTTGATTGTTGAATTCAGTCAGGTGGTGTTGAAGTTTCTTTCTGAAGGATTTATAACAATTGACACAATGCATGTAACTGTGAATTTGGTGAAAATACACGCTTTGGAGATTTCTGAGACTTTTCGGGAAGGAGTCTCCAGTTTCAGCGCTTCGAAATACCCCGGCTTAAGGCTTTAAATCGATTTGCGACACAGGAAGGTTTCCAAGGTGAAAGACTTTCTCAGTTTCTCAATAAATTACAGCACTTCTTATGAACAAAACATAAATAGTAGTGGTGTTTTCAGTTCCCTAATTATAAAAACACAGCTGTGACTTTACCAAACAACAAAGATTTAAAAAAAAAAGGGAAAAAATAACATGCAAACATTACATGTTAAAGTAATTTATATATATTATTCTCCAAAAAAGCACATTTAAATATAACATTACAATAACTAGTGTGTAAGGCTACACCTTTGATCTGCTATCACAAGCTTTCATTTTGTCGACGCTTAAAAAACTTCAAAGAATAGAGAGAAATTTAAACTGGAGTATTAATAAGAAAACAATAACAATGTAGCTATACATTAAAGAGTCATGTATTAGTCAGGGAAGGTCACCACACCGGGAACTGAAACGTTACGTCTTTTAACTTTTCAGTTTCTGTAAAGCGACAGTTCACTTGCAGGAAGTTCAATATGTTTTTTGTTTGTTTGTTTTAAAGTAACAACACTAACAAAAATAATACACTCACGGATAAGCTGTCCGACAGGAGAGGAGAACGGGTTGCCCATAAGAAAATCCATTTTTACTTCAATATTATATATTAATATCACACACGCATGCACTTGTATTTATTTTCGCGTTGCGCTCTTATTCCTGCCGGTTTGAACAGCGCTGGAGAAGCGCGTTCACGTCACCGCGCGTTCACGGTTCATTTACAAAGCGTCCCCGAGGACGCGCGATAAGGCGCGGTGACGTAAGAGGGAGAGAGAGATCAGGAAGTAAAAACGCACGCACTGGATCCCAGGGCGCCCCATGCAACCATAGTACTTCAGGTTATTTGTTTTTTTAATTTGCATAGGCGGAGTTTAACCTCCCGCAGCGGTTAAAACACGGCACATAATCGTTTGTAAAAAAGGTCAAATTAAAACATTCATTGTATATTAGGGATGAAGGAAATTAACTCGCTCTTCATTGTTGAACACCGTTTAAAAACAATGACGCCATTAATACAGCGTTTTTGCTGTTGTAACCGTCATCGTCATGGTAACGTGTTCTTCTGTGTGGTAGTACCACTATCGGCCGCTAGTGGCGCTCTCTGTACCGAGCCCGTTTCAACAAGGCAGTGGGAGATCAGGGAGAGATTGATAATAGTTTTTGGCATCTATCTATCTATCTATCTATCTATCTATCTATCTATCTATCTATCTATCTATTAGCATGGTGACATAGTAGTTAGCACTGTCATCTTGCACCTCAAGGATTTGGGTTTAATTTCCACCATGTCTGTTAGCGTGGAGTTTTCATGTTCTTCCTGTATTTGGTGGGTTTCCTCTGTATACTCTGGTTACCTCCCACAGTCCTAAAGCATTCCCAAATTGCCTGTAGTGAGTAAATTGTGGGTGTTGGTTGTTATAAATGGGAATAAATACAATAATAATCACAATTGGCCTCCATGGTACCTAGTTGGACTACAGAGGTTCCTAGATTGATGGATGTTTATTTGAATTGTGCCAGTGGTTGAATGTTATCAAGTTAAAAGAATGAGCAATGACTGCCATCTTTATCTCGTGCCATTCTCTAAATGATTGTCATTTTTGTCTCCATCAATATTGCTTAGCAGTACCAGATTCATCGTCGCTGCTTTTACTCTTGCATCCGGACGTCCTGGGCTTGTACTTTTAGAGGATGCATGCTGCATTCACATGACAACGTATGCCCAACAACCCCATCAAGCACCTTTGGAATGAACTGGAACAGAGATCGTAAGCCAGGCCTTCTTATCCAACATCAGGGAAAATTTCCTCTACAAAATAAATTGGCACGAGTTTCCACAGAATCATTCCTAGATCTTGTGGACAGCCTTTCAAGAAGAAGAGTGGTGTGTGTGTGTATAAATATAAATATATATATATATATATATATATATATATATACAGTGAGGTCAATAAGTATTTATTGAATTAACCCCCCTCCCAAAAAAATCCTCTTCCCAGTTGTGTTGGATTAATGGCACTTAGTTATTAACCTAGTTAACCCAGTGTAAGTATGTATCCAATGATGTAAACTTTAAAGCACTTTTTGTAAGTTGCTCTGGATAAGAGCGTCTGCCAAATGCCTAAATGTAAATGTATTTGATCACCTGTGATTTTGCAAGTTTTCTTACCTAGAAATCATATAGGGGTCTACAATTTTCAGCATAGGTGTATTTCCGCTGCGAGAGACAGAATCTAAAAAGAAAAATCCGGAAATCACATTGTATGATTTTTTTTAACAATTTATTTGTGACATATATTGACATTACTGTGTCAAATAAGTTTTTGATCACTAGCTTATAAGCCAAATTTCTGAACCTCAAAGATCTGTTATTTTGCTTTTAAATAGCCCAGCTACACTTTGCTCATGATTCTAAATTAGTAGCACCAGTTTGAGGTTGTTAGCTGTCATAAAGACACCTGTGCACCCCATAATCAGCCAAAGTCTAAGTAGCAACATGGGCAAAACCAAAGAGCTGTCAAAAGACAAAATTGTAGACCTTTACAAAGCTGTAAAGGGCTACGGGGCAATTGCAAGGCAGCTTGGTGAAAAAATAACAACTGTTGGAGCAATTGTAGAAAATGGAAGAGGCTAATGATGACTGTCAATGTCCCACAGACTAGTGCCCAGAAGATCTTTCCTCGTAGGGTATCAATGATGCTAAGAATGGTGAAGAATCAGCCCAGAACTACATGGAAGGAGCTGGTCAATGCCGTGAAGAGAGCTGGGACCATTGTTTCCAAGGCTACAATCAGTAATACACTAAGACGTCTTAGGTTTAAAATCTTGCATCGCACGGAACGTTCCCCTGCTTAAGTAAGCCCGGGCCCGTCTGAAGTTTGCCAGGGACCATCCGGATGATTCAGAGGAGAAGAATGATGAGCATCATCCCAATAATACCATACCTACAGTGAAGCATGTTTTTCTGCACAGGGGACAGGACGACTGCACTGTATTAAGGAGAGGATGGTCGGGGCCATGTATTGTAACATATTGGGCAAAATCCTCCTTCCCTTAGTCAGAGCATTAAAGATGGGTTGTGGCTGGGTCTTCCAACATGACAATGACCCAAATCACACAGCTAGGAAAATTAAGGAGTGGCTGCATAAGAAGCATATCAAGGTTCTCCAGCCCTAAATCTAATAGAAAATCTTTGGAGGGAGCTGAAACTCTGTGTTGCTCATTGACAGCTCGAAAGCTAAAAGATCTAGAGAAGATCTGTATGGAGGAGTGGGCCGAAATCCCTCCTGCAGTGTGTGTAAACCCGATGAAGAACTACAGAAACCATTTGACCTTTATAATTGTTAACAAAGGCTTTTGTACCAAATATTAAAAATTTTTGACTCAAGTGATCAAATACTTATTTGACACAGTGATTCACAAATAATTGGTTTATATATATATATATATATATATATAGCTATGTGTGTGTGTGTGCACAGACAAAAAAATGTCTTGTTTTCTGTGCTAATTAAAAAATAAAAAAATAAAACGTTAAAAAAAATAAAATAAATAAAAACGTTAATAAAAATAAAAAAGTCAGGTTAGGGTTCTGTCGCTCCCTCGCTTCAGTTCAGTTAAAATAGGCTTCGTTGATATGCCCATAATAAGAAACAGTATTGTCAAAGAACGTAGGCTAATTTTGACAGTAAATGAACAAAACAGCAGTAACTGTAGATTTAGCTAGATAAACAGTGACATTTAAGGATGACCATGCACAAGATTACGAAGAACTGACATAGGACATTTGTATTGACACTTTAAAAACTATACCCGTAATGTATACCCTAAATGGCAATAACATAAGGGAGAAAAATCTTAATTTAAAGGTACCCCATGTCTGAATGATAAAAATGCTTCATAATAAGATTTTAACGGTAAAATACACGCTGCCTTCAATTTAAGTTTGATTATTTTTTTCCTTTTTCTTAATCTGTTTTTATTAGACATTGTTGTAAGTTACATTTATAAGAGTTACAAAGATCCCAATCATGGAATCTCCTCTAATATTTGCTCTGTTCGTAATAGTTATCCTAAAGATATGAGATATATTGTAGGATACCAGACAACTCAACATGGTTTGTGATGAGCAATAAAGATACCAATTTTGAACATTAACTTAGTCTAGCGAAATAAGGGTGAAATTGTATCAATTACAATACTAAACAGGTGTATGTACACGAATGTGTTAAACAAAAAAAAAAACCACAATACAAGGATTTCACAGTCATACATGTAATTTTTTTTTTATTAAAACAATGTACAGGTTCTAGCATTTTCTACATCATTGTAAGAAGAAATGCTACGTGTATATAAAAAAGACTATCCTTAAAAAGACATGTCCTAGATCAACTATAGCAAATGTAAGTAACTAAAGTACAGTTTATGATTGTATCTCCCTTTGAGTGTTACATAAGGAGGTTTAGCACCTTTGTGATGAAAGATGGCAATGAGCCTTTAAAACAACATAAACTCCACAAAACACTAATAATTTAAGACGGATGATATGTTTATGTATTGCCTACAAATGTGCCATTCCTAGATCTATGCAGATTAAACAAAATAGCTCTTTGATGAAACACTACATTAGCAGATGTGGCATTTTACAGTCCCTGTGACAGTATACAGTTGTCAGGTTGCTCGACCCCTAGAGATCATGCACATAGTGAAATACTCATGCTATACTTAGACTACTGTATATACGAGTTATCACTGTGGTTGTGGCCTCTGGTACCTCTGATACAAAACCAGAAACTCTTTAGTGGTTTCAGTAAAAACAAACAGCAAAGCAAAGTCTGGAGCTGTTGAGGGTAAAAGCCAAAACAGTCTTTTTTTTTATTCTCCCTTCACCTCTTTGCAAAGCAGAGGTGATAGTGAGACTCGTTCAACTACCGCAAAGCTGATTTTAGTTCCATCTAAATCTGGATTAGCTTTGAGTCCTTGCAGAAGCAGCTTCTCTTTGAGGACGTTTAGAACGGGATGGGGCCGTAGTATGCGGTGTAAGCTGCCACGATACCGTCGGTGTCGGACATGTCTTCACAGGCTACGTTGGGCTCGCACACCTCTCTCAGGCTGTTGAAAAGAAATGAAAACATTTGTTATTTCAATGACAGAATATATGATTTTTAAAAGAAAAAAACAGTAGTAACTATAATATAAATCAACTTAATATTCACTCACTCACTTACACTCACTTACTCACTCACTCATTGTCTATGAGTGGGTCTGGAGCCTATCCCATTAGGTGAGGTACCATTGCAGGGCACACACACTATGAGCAATTTGGTAACACCAATTAGCTTAATCTGCTTTTCTTGGACTGTGGGTGGAAACCCACCAAGAACATAAAGAACATGCAAACTCCATGCACACAGATCTGAGATGGGAATGAAACCCAGTCCCTGGAGGTGCAAGGCAAGAGTGCTAACCAATAAGCCACTGCGTCGCCCCACTTAATATTCACATTGTAGAAAATATTACTTTGGTTAGTTTAGTTTAAATTAGGCTTTTGTGGAGTTATCAGTTTATTAAAAATCAATCCCCAAATATATTAATAAAAAGAACACGTTGACTAATCTGTGTTTCTAAAACATAACCAGAAAGAATGGAATGACTTTAAATAGACTATTATAATACATAGTAGAGCTAAACTTATAGGAATGGCTAAAGTTACAAGGTGTACCTCTCCAGCTGAACTGGGGTCAGGTCTGCTGCAGATGTACCTGCTCTTCTATGCCTTCTCAGCAGAGCCGTGGCCAGAGATCTCTTCACCATCACATGTTCAGGTGCACTTGTGGCTGCAGAATGTGAAATAGCAGTGTTACGCACAATTAACCATCAAAGCCGGTCCTGTCCAAAAATGTGTTTAGTATAATTTAGCGTAAGCATCTCACCTTCCACACTGTTGGAGTTGGACTCAGATGAAGAAGAATCAGATACAGAATCGGAAGCGGAATCTGAAGCAGAATCAGATGCAGAATTAGAGTCTGATGCTGAGTCGGAGGCAGAGTCAGATGCAGAGTCTGATACGGAGTCTGATGCGGAGTCTGATTCGGAGGAAGAGTCTGGCACTGCAGGGGCATCAGTTGCAGGTGGGGTGTCGGGTTCAGCAACAATATTCACTACTGTGTACGGGACAAATACAGACACAGAATGAAAAGACGTGTATAGCCTTTATAATGTCCTTTAAACTATAATTTAAATATTTATTTTTTCGTCTTACCTCCTGTAGACATGCAGGCCGTCAGCACAGCAAAGAGGACGAGGAGGGTAAAGGTCTTCATCTTTTCGTCTATTGTAGCTTCTCGCTTTTTCAGAACTTTACTTCTGTGTCTTGTTTGTCTTTGGTTCTTCTTTCTCTGTTTTCTTCTTCATTTCTCTGAGTATCTTTATACTGTTGAACCCCTGCGAAAGAACTGCTTTCGAAGTTTGTGATTGGTTTGAGAATCAAGTGACACCAAGCCTCTTTCTGCTTTTGAGCACACACCCTCACACCCTTACACACACACACACACACACACACACTCTGGCACATATGCACCCCAGACACCACTTTCTAAAACAGTCATACATGTACCGAGACGATATATAATTCAACCACAAATGATTTTGACTTGACATTCTTGGAAGATGTTTTATAGAGATTGGTTTAAGTTTAGAGTAATTGAAAGGTCGATATAGAGCTGGGGAAAACATTGGAAATTTATACTTCTGTTGTGCTCCAAAAAAAAAAAAAAAACTCATTCACCTCTGTGTAACATTTGTCCATAACATATTTACACATCGATAACTGTAAACAGCATAATCATAGAAGGATTGTAGGATCCTGTATTAATTAACTACCAGGAATATTTGACAAAGTTATGATTTAGTGTTTAAAGTTCATTGTATAAAAACCATTGTAAAGTTTTAAAGTTACGTAGCTGAATAAACCAGTTGCTCGCTCTGACGCGGTGCGTCGATAGGCTTGCTGGTGGCATGAGAGACTTAATCAAACATGCAAACATGTTGTCTGTCATTTGAACTGAGGTAGATTCAAACTGAGGTAATGGGCAAACTGTAGGAACGTTTTAAACTGACAATATGACGTATGATCCAATTGAGGTCAATGTGCTTTAAAGGTGCTGAAACTGAAGGGAATTTGAGCTATGATAAATTTGAATGTCATTAACTGAAGTAAATTTGAAGTGAAGTAATAGTTGAATTGAGGAAAAGATCAAATGAAATCAAGTCAACCTGAGGTAAAGTCAAATTTATATAAATATAAAACATTTGAGCTAAGGTAAATTTAAACATTGTTAATGTTAAAGTAAATTTGATTTGAGGTAATGATTGAACTGAAAAAAAGACAAGCTGAACTAAAATGAAATAAAATAAAATTTAAATTGATTAAACTGAGTCAATGGCTGAACTGAAGTCAAACTGAGGAAATGGTCAGTTTAAGGTAAAGTAAACCTTATTTAAATTTGAACAAAGGTGAGATTCAATTAAGATAAATTCTAACAAAGGTAAAACAAGTAAATAAAAAAAGTAAAAAAAAAAAAAAAAAAGGTTAAAAAAACGTTTAACTGAATTTAATTAAAACTAATGTAAACTAAGTTCAGGTTAGGTAAATTTGAACCGAGGTAATGGCCGAACCGAAGAAAAGGTTTAGGATAGTCAAAGTCAACCCTGTGTAAAGTCAACTTGAAGTAAATTTGACGTTATGTCACTAAATAACATCATGAAGCTAGCTTGTTCATTTTCCTAGGCTTACATTTGACTTTCAGCTAAGGCTAGACCAATACACAAATTACACCTGATGATTACTTTGATCAAACTTGCTTATTATTAGGTGTTTTTCTGTCTAGTTTTTAATTACAGCAATAGATAGATAGATAAATAGATAGATAGATAGATAGATAGATAGATAGATAGGATAGATAGATAGATAGATAGATAGATAGATAGATAGATAGATAGATAGATAGATAGAATGTTCATTTTGTATGAAACTTGATCCAATAGATCTTCTTCATCCAGGCAATAATCCATCCACACTGACCAGTAAATTGTCATCAGTGTGTGTGTAATCTGTCTGTATATGACCAAAGAACTCATAATGTACCAGATTTAATTATAAAGTTGTTCTAGACCAACCAGAACCACAGTCAGACTAAACCACACAAGGTTTTATAACAAACTTGTTGATGGCTCTTCAAGCCTTCCGTACATTTGCATTGTTGGTGCAACATATAAGCTAATGTAATGAGCTGCAGCTGGATTTTGTTTCTTCGACATCAAAGCATGTTTTTGACCTTTCTCCTACTTCTGATTTATTGTTTATGCATGTTTATGAAATCCTTGGTGGAAGTGATTTATCTTGGCCAGTCTGGTATGTAATTTCAATGTCTGCTGCACTGACTACTTTGTGAACTCATCTCAATGTGAGGGACATTCTGGGAAAAAAAGAAAACATTGCCACCATAAGCCTTGGCTCAATATATCCAGTAGATGTTGTTTCCAATTTGAGTGATGTGTTTTTACTTTATTTTGCATGCAAATACAGAAAAGTTCTTTCCCTTGTTAGTCATAGCCCACAACAAATGGTGCAGGTGACTAATGATTGAGTAACAAGAACTATGCATCCAAGTGATTTGTCCAAGTGACTAAGTGATTTGTCAAGAACCAGCTGACCTCACTACGCAGCATTCACTCTGTTTAAAAGAATCTAGTTCAGAAGAAACATGAAGTCCGCATGTTGCCGCTTCCCTTCTAACCTCACTCCCATTATGACAGGATGCACAAATAGAAATTTTGACACACTATTGAAGAATTTAGAACTGCGGATTTACCCAGGCATTCAACCTCAGTTGTTATTGTCATTCCATTTTTAACTATGTTCAGAAATCATCATATTTCTGAGAAATGACAACATATTGGAGACATGACTCACATCATGGATTTTGGATTTGTTCTTGACTTTTATTTGGACAATCAGGTAAGGACACTGGTAAAGTACCACCCAGGCAGCATGTTTACAAATGAAATTTGGGGTAGATTCTTCTTGTGCCCCAAGTCTCCTGGGAAAGCCTCTGACCCTGAATACAGGATAAAAAGATATAGACGATGATGACAATGACAACATTTAAACGAAACATAGCCTTTTTTTTCTTGTTCTAGAATCGAGGCCACTTTTATATTCTAATGCATTCTTCACTGAACCATAATTAACATCTCTTGCACCTATTAAATAATAAACTCACCCTAAGTAATGCAGGTAAAGTTAAAAACGTAATAGTTTTTACATAACTGTTCATTATTATTATTACTGTATATGACAAAAGAAAAAGGCAGAAAAAGCTGTGGAAAGAATTGTAGAAAAAGCACAAGAGGTTAGAATAACACATGTTCCAGTGGTTTACATAACATCTGGCCATCTGGTCAGCGGCTTCACACAGCTCGTTTTTATTTGTAATCTCATTTCGTCTCTCTAATCAGAGAGTAAACAGAAAACAAAAAAAGAAAACTAATGAGAAAAAAGTCATTTTAATTGTGTGAGACATGTGCCACATAGGCTGTAGTAGCATTAAGCTTGCTTGCTGGATGTACAGTAAGAGAACAAGTCATACGAAACCAAAACAAGACAGAATAGAAACAAACTGATTGTAGTCGCCACTAAATGATAAGATAAAGACATTTGTTCCGAGACAGATGGGAAATCAGCTCCTTTTATGTCAGAACACGATGTGGATTGTGTTGGTGTGTGTGTAAAATGTAACCACTGGAAGAAAGAAAGCACCTTTCTCCATGCTGCAATTGCCCGCTCTATGAGTTCTGCAGAAGTTTCAATAAACCTTTGTTACTTTACACTCACCTTGTGAACAATTATTTGTCTTAATAGTTTAGAAGAATTTCCATCATAAGATACACAAAGCTGTATAAATATAGGTGTGGAACTACTAATAAACAAATAGTTTTGCACCATGACAAAGAGAGTTACTGAGACATGGAGAAACCAGAAACTCCATTAGCAAGGTTATCATGTGATGTGAACTGACTGATGGCAGCCGGGTAACTTTATTTCAATCTAATTGGAAGATGTTGGTCTTGATAAGGGCCACTTTTAAATAAAAAAATAAATAAATCTTAACAAAAAGGGCAATAAGGACTTTATGGGTAAAAGAGGCAGATCCTTTGGCACCCTTGGCTCCTTCAACTGTACATGCATGCTTTTTAGGATGCCAATAGTACTGACTACTATTACCTCCTCGTATGGGGACATATTTTTGTCTTATGCATGCACAAAAAGTCCATAAAGTACATGTCAGATGTCCGTTGTTATTTTTGCTGATTGTTCAAGTAAAAATTTACCCTTGGTGCCACTTCTTTAAAATAGATAAGCTGCTGTCAGGACATAAAGAGAAAAAGCAAACTGAACTCTTGACAACTCTATGGGTGTGATATTTGCAGAGCTGTGAATAGCAGTTAGTATAGGAGTAAGACTCCAATGATGAGAGCCCAGCATGGACTTAACTGCAGCTGTTACAGACCAATGAGCGCAATCAGACACAATGCACAGCCACTCAGTAGGAGAGAATTGAGACAGAGAGAAGGAGAGACAGAGAAGAGAAAGAAGGGTTCATGGAGCACAGTGGCTTCGCTGCTGGCATTTATCATTATGGGCAGACACCACAAACAAACCCAGCCGACCGCTGTGTGTATGTTACACAGAGCTGGAGTGCTGCATAAAGCTGAGGCAGTTTGTTGGAAAGCTCATACAGGATCGCACATAATTATAGTGAGAGATTAACTGTTTTTAGTGCATAATGTATCTTCCAGGATTAAGATTCTTTCTTTTTGGAATTTCCCTCAATTTCAGTCTAACACTTTTGCAGTGTTTTATACTTAGTTTCTACAAAACACACAGACCTCTAAAGAATTCTGCTGTCTGTCTGCATGAAATGCACAAAAACTTGATTGGATTTTTTTGATTTCCACCCTACATTCTCTCTCTCTCTCACTCCCTTTCTCTCATATAATTTATAGAATTTATATACTGTATATCAGTCTCTTTGGTTGCATTTTTACTTTTTTGGGATAATAATAACAGCTTAATGTTTAATAACTCTACCAAATGGTTGAAATGTTGCTTTGTGGTAACTGTATTAACTTATTTACAAATACAACTACAGTCCCAAACTAACTAACTAACTAACTAACTAACTAACTAACTAACTAACTAACTAACGAAAGAAGGAAAGAAAGAAAGAAAGAAAGAAAGAAAGAAAGGAAGAAAGAAAAAGAATCAATCAGGCTAACATTAAGTGTACAACACAAATGTTGTTTTGGGCATCAGATCCACTTTATTTCATGTGTTAAGAAACAATTGAAAAGGCACACTATTTAAAGACACAGTGGCATGAAGTGTTTTGGTTTAGCATAGCATACCTCAACCAAGTGGTAAAGGTGGCTTGATGAGGTCACTCTCGATCATTTTCTATACCGCTTATCCTGTACAGGTTCATGGTAGACCTGGAGCGTACCCAAGGGCACTCGGGGCACTAGGTGGGGTATACTTTGGAGAGGGTACCAATCTTTTACAGGGCTAAAATAGGTGACTTAAATATAATTAATATAGTGATTTGAAATGTGATTTACCCAAAGGTTGAGCAGGATGTTAAAGTTTTTAAGCTAAAAAATATAAATCCCTCAACTACTAATAATAATTAACTTTAGATTTAATTGACTTTTGGTTTAAGCTTCACTGATGATGTTTGTTGTTTCACACTAATGTTTTACTGATGGTCTATATGTATTTTTTTTTATGCCAGTCACCTGCCCATTACTAGTGGTAGGATTTAGAACTTTATCTATGCTTAAAGCGAATGATGCAGCAAACATTTAGTCATTTATTTTGTCCAGGAGTCTCACTTTTTTATCTTTCCAGTCAACTACCGGCATGATAAAATTGAAAAAAAAAAAAAAAACACACACACACACACAAAAAAATTCACAAACAACAACATTATGGGCAAAGCCTTCTGGAAATGTGTATAATTGCACTTATGCAAAGAAATTAGGTTGTTTAAGTCACAGCTAGAAATTATAACAAAACATAGTTGGCTATTTTATTAAAATAAATACATTTTAATAAATCCAGACCATCAATGTTTATTGCCCTTATAAAATGTCAGAGTATTGATGTATTTAAGACTTTGGGAGAGTTTTGGGGACTTTGATTACTTGTTAGCGGCAGTATTTTTGTTGGTTCTCTGTAAAAGGGATTTATTCATTTTTTGAACCTGCAATTGTGGTGTTGACCACAGATTAGTAACACTTTTCAGCTTTGTTGGGAAGGTCAGGTTTTGGGTGGGAGGTGCTGTTTTGGTAGCATTTTATTTTAATGCCATCATTTTACTGTGGTGACAAGCTGCAATTATCTACTAATAAAATGTCAGTAGTGGCACACTGTAATAACAACGAAATTTTTGTTATAAACTAAACAAACTTAATAATGTTAACAAACGTAATAATTTAATGCGAATTTCTTCAGAGCAGATTACTCTGTTTTTCTGTGTACATCATTTAACCAACATCAACATTAAAAAAGTTAAATACTTTACATAAGAAGGACAGAAAGATTGCTGTAAGAGCTGAATATTTTATCCAATGTGTAAAAAAAATAATTTGAACTGATAAACCAGTAAAACTTTTATATAGAACTTTTTACCTACAGTAATTGTCCAAAACCAGCTGTTAAATTAGCTAACTATTCATTTTCCTTTGCAAGTGTCTAATTGCAGTGTCTTATTTACTGAATTTGTCTGGATTTCTTCATCATAAAATCATTAAAATAAACACTTCAGGATAAAGAAATAATCACTTATATACCACTGAGGGGCAGTGAGGCTCGGATGGTTGAGGCTCTGGGTTGCTGACTGGACAATTGGGGGTTTGAGCCACACCATATAACCCTGTCTAATATTGAGTAGGCTTACTGTAGGTCCCGACAATTGCAGACCGGAAACAACTAACAAAATGGAGTTGCTCTGACCCAGTTGTCTAGCCATCACAATTTGGCCCTCGTAAAAGTAGTTACAGCTACAATAATCTAGTTACAATGGCAACTGCAAGTGTGTGGGATTTGTTAGGCAGCAAGTGAACTTTATCCCCTGAACTTGATGTGCTCGAAGCAGAAAATGGGCAAGCGTAAGAATTTGACAAGGGCCAAATTGTGCTGGCTAGACAACCAGGTCAGGGCATCTCCAAAAAGGCAGCTTGTGTGGGATGTTCCCTGACTGCAGTGGTCAGGACCTACCAAAAAAGTGGGGGAAAAAAACAGTGAACCGGTGACAGGCTCATAAGTGGCCAAGGCTCACTGAAAAATGTGCAGAGCAAAGGCAGGACTGTGTAGTCTGATCCAATATATCCACGAGCTCCTGAAGCTCAAATTGCTGAAAAGGTTATTGCTGGTTCCAGAAGTAAAGATGTCAGAACACTTAGTGCATCACTGTTTTGGTAGCAACTACTTAATATTAGTCAGGGGGACATAATGTCTGGCTGATCATTATATATTTGCACCAATATTTACACATGAAATAGGTGTATAAAATCCTGAACATTGTGGATTTTTTTCCTGTCACTTTCATTGTAACTGATTTTTTTTTAAATCCCACAAACTTTATTGCAACAATTTTGTGAGGCCTCCTATAGTCTGGACTACATGATGTGTGGGGCCAGAGTATTTTTGTTACCTCCACAGATTTGTAACAGTTTGCCAGCGTCTGCGGCCTGAGAGAAAGCCATGCACCAGGCTAAATAATACAGTATAGAGGTTATGCCTCGGAATAGAAAACACTGCAATTTCTCTCAAACAAACAATGCACACAATTTTTTCAGTTTTTTTATACTCTCTCTCTCTTTCTCTCTCTCACACACACACACACACACACACACGCACCATAAAATAGAACATTAAGTCTTACATGTTGTAAACGGTTTTATTGAAGGTGTGTTCGGTGACATTCAGAGTTCAGTCTTTACTTCAGCTTCACCAGTCTTCTTCTGAGAGGAAAACAAATCATGATGATCTGTGTGACCTTAAACCCTTCATACGTATATTCTACTTAGTATTTAGCCTGCAGTGATAGGTATTTAGTTAGCAAGATTAGAAAGTTTACACAATATCAATAAAAATTTAATTAAATCTGGAATGAAATACAAAGTAAATATCACATCTGCAAAAGCAAATACAGCTGATCAGAGTAAATGTATTCCTGTGTTACCTCTATAAAAAGAATGACACATGTTACAGTAATGCTATATATCTTATATATCTCATACTCTTGTATTTCATTTATTACATGACCCCAAATCAGTATCAAAATGGTCATCGTACCTGTTGCTCTCCACTGAGGAAGGAGTCGCAGAAGCTCTGCACACGTTCAGTAGAGATGTCACCTGACTCCATGAGCCAGGTTTTGTCAGAGCCAGCATCGTAGATCCCCACACGAGGAAGGTCACTCGATTTCAGGTTGAAGTAACCCAGTGCGCGAGAGTTGCCCGGATCTTTCCCATTTATTAGCACAAACAGCATCTACAGAAATGAAAGGAAGATTTTCTAATATAAACGTACACATCTGTTTATCTTTATATATACAGTACATACTGTCTAGTTGTACATCAGAAACTTTAAGTTGACTTTAAAGTTGAAGGTGCAAAAGTCTTGAGCTCCGCCACATTTCTTTATATTCTGTTTACAAAGAGACAGCCAACTTTGTTGTATTTTTAACATGGTCTTGAGGAATATTTCTTCAGGCTTCCTAAATGATTTTTTTGGCTCTAATTTTCAGTCCAGTCCCTGTACCCAGTTTCAGACCCCATTTTTTTTTTACTTGTTAAGCCACACAGTGAGCTATGAATGATTTTGGCGTAAAAACACCACATTTAACTTAAGGAATGAACCAGTGAGAAACTGGTGCAGTTGAAAAAAGATGATCAGGTGATTACATTGGAACAGATGAGAGGGGAAATGAGGTTGCTGCTGAGGTTGTTACATAAACAAAACCTTTTAAGTTGTATTTTTAGGCCCTTTGCAGCCTGTCATAGTAAAAAAAAAATTACTTTCTTAACTTTAACATGCATAATTAAATATGGGTGGTTCGAGATGTTTGCACAGTACTGTACATCAGATAAACATTTAACATAGTAAGATGACCAAACATTTATATTAAGAATGGGTTAATATTCAGTAACCTCTGTATACTGTTCAGGGCACAAAACCCACACAGTTCCATTAAATAACATCTTGTACTACAATGTAAAACATAAGTAAATCCACTAAATGTACATTTAACCAAAGTAACAATTGCAAACACATGTATTATGTCTTTTAAAGTTTCACCTGCATTGACTAAAGTTTATTTATCCACATAGATTACAGCATGTTATAGCATTACAACCATTACAACATGTTCCTTATTGTTGATAATCTGGTCTTAGGTTGTAAATTTTACAACTTGGTTCACCTTCACTTCAGTTCCTTTTTTGCCAGTAAAAAGCGGCAACCCTGATTAATTTGCTTTATTATTCTTTTAAAAATCACTTATGTTATACTGCAGTTGTTAATGTTACTCATGTTGTACTGCATTAATGATGAGGTTCATATTTTGTCGAAGTGTTAAAGAATGTCAGGTAGTGCAAATGTAATGTCAGGTAACTGAAAATGAAAGCGTAAAGCAATAACAAATTAAGGAATTTCAACTGTATATGTAATGAAGATCGGTAAAATATTTAATTCAAAATCTATAGTGAAGTACAAGACAACTTTTTGTGATATACTGTATGTAATAAGCCTGATTTACACTTTTGCATCAAGTTGACGTGAAACCTACTGTAAATTTGTAGATTTTGTTGACCTTGGAGCTAATAGATGTTGAACAACAGTAACTTTTACTAAACTTACTGCTAAAGAGTAATGAGAAAATGTCAGAGGAAAATGGAAATGCGTTGCTACCAGGTGGACCAATTACAGTTGGTACAGTCTGTACAGAAAAGTAAGATCTGCCCGTAGTGTGTGAATGGGTGTGTGTGCCCTGCGATGGATTGGCACCCTGTCCAGGGTATACCCCGCCTCATGCCCTAAGCTTCCTGGGATAGGCTCCAGGTCCCGCGACCCTGAATACAGGATAAAGCGGTATAGAAGATGAGTGAGTGAGTGAGTTTTTGTTGGTTTAGGAATTAAAGGCTCAAAAAATGATTTAACAAATTTTTATAAAATCAATTAAATAAATGCATACTGATGGGGTCAGTGAGAAGAAATTTACACTTCAAAAAGTCTGGGATCTACTGGTATAATATTATATGTGTTTAATTACTATATTTATATACGTGATTTAAGGCTAAAGCAAAGGGATGCCAGGTCTCAGTAAAGATATTGTATATTTATCTTTTAGAGATGTCTAAAATGTTCGTGATACCATTCTTTTGTAGTTTTATGAACTGACTTAAGTTATTTCTGTGTTTATAATGACTGTACTAGTGTACAACCTTTCCAGTGTAGCGAGGAGCCAAAGCCCCAAGCCGCTCCTTCAGCTCGTTGTAATTATCACTCCCCCTGTTGACAAAGAGCACGACATGCACCTTCACTTTGGACTGAAACAGACCCACAGCAGACTGAGAAAGAGAGAGGAAAAAGTCAGTGTAAATCCTGAGGTTGACATAATAAATTGTCACATATTTACAAGTACATTGTGTGTGTGTTTATATCGCCGTACCACTTGATTGTACTCTGTGATATAGCGGATGTTGCTGATGGTGAAGAAACTAAAGATTTTGTCTTTGTCTAACGTTTCCACTTTTGCTGGGTTTAGGTTCTCCTGGTGCAAATCTGCCTGTGGGAACACACACACACACACACACAAAGTTAATACAATGGAAAAACATCGAAATCAGTTAGTTCCTGGTCTCATGTTACAGTATAACAGCTATAAATGATGATCATATTTTAATCTTCAATAGAAGTAAATTTTTAATTAGTTCTTTTTCAGCCTTAGGTTGTGGAAAGCATTACATTTTTAAATAGATGACAAAGGTACACAGAGTGCTTCATAATGTAGCAGTGTTGCGAATGCTAATTTAATTATTTAATTAATCATGATGCTATAAGAAGATGACAGAGTTTCATAGAAGACGTCTGGATGCAAAATGAGTTTTTAAAACAATTACAGACCAATAATGGTAATTGTTTTTTTTTTTTTTTTTCATTTTAATTTAATGACAATGTGCAATACATTTAAAAATCCTTTGGTGGTGATTTATGATAACCATGTGTTACTGGATTTTTTATTTTTCGTTATGCACTGAATTTTACTTCTAAATATACAGAAAAAGTATTTTACTGTCATTACTAATGGAGCATGCCTACTGTACCTACACAAAAAATAAACACACATTACAACTAGACCATTTTAAATATAACATATACTGTACATCACCTGTAGTACAAAATGACCAAATAAGCCATAATTCAAGGCCACATTACAGAACGTAAAAAGGAGTGCAAAAATAAAACCACACATCTACCTTTCTGAAGACGGAGATGGTGTCTGAGTCGATGTTGTATTTAGCCCACACCTCCTTCTCACTGCACAGGGCAGCTGGTAGGGACTTCATCTCTTCAACAGCAGCTAGGAACTCCTTATAGCCATGCCCTTCATCAGCCTGATACATGCATGAATATGTAAAATTATGTCAAATATTTCTGTAAGCTTCACATTTCCTAAAACTCATACATTTTAGTATATTGTACATTAAAGTTCTCTAACATGATTTATTTACTGTTGCAGTGTAAATTAAATAACAAGTTATACAAAAGTTAGTCCTGACCGAGTAATGTGATTGGATGAGATGAATAATATCATAGCACTGGAACGTTTATATATATATCACTCTACATTATAAATGATTTAACATTTATTAATTACACTAACTGGTGGTCACCAGCATGGGTGAAAGTAGGTGGGTACAGTAGTTGCATGCAAATTTTCAGTACAAAAGCACGACCTGAAGTGTAATATTGCTTTTGTACAACAAGTTCCAAAAACATAATTTATGATCAACAGGTTATGATTTGTTTCTTTATTTAACCAGTTATTTTTTTGTGCCAACACATGGTGGAACTAACTAACCGCGACTGGTGGAGCTGGCGACCGACAGTTACTGGAATTAACAGAGGTGGAAGTAGTTTTAAATTCTTACTGGTACTATGTATCCAAAAGGATGAAAATAAACATGGAGAAGGTGGACACTCCTGTATATCTTTTTTTGCTTTCCACTCTTTAGAACATTAGCTCCATTAATTTCCGGGTTTTGGGGTTAAATCCCAAATAGCATTAAATGGAAAGCCAGTGAGCTAGGGTGTAGAATCACTTGTTCAAAACACAAAGTAGCTCCCTTGATTTGGTTCAGGCTTATGTTAGAAGCTGGTTAGCTTTATAGTTTTCCTTAGGCGCAAATTAAACAAAATGGTGGCAATTTGGAATGACTTAGAAGCAATTACTAAAGAGGCAAAGTGTTGGTAATGAAGACGGAGATAACCTTATCAGATCTGTTTATTTGCTGAAAGTGCCTCCATGACTTGTTCTGAATGTGGTTTTTGGCATGTGGTTGTTCTCTCCTCAGTATGGGCGATCGTGCCGACCTACTTTTACCCATGCTGCAACTGATAGTTAGTGTAATAAAAAATGCCGTTCCCGTGCATTATCCCCTCTCAAGATAGAATTCTTGTCCAATCAGATTTCTTAATTGAGACCAACTGTTGTGTAATGCTCAATTACCCTGAATATTAATAAGCATAATGTTAACAATCTAACAATAAAAGCTGGCATCTGTATCATTTGCCTTTTTAATGTTCACTTGCATTGACAAAAATGTTTTCAATCACATAAATAAATAATAAAAAAGACTTTTTAGCATATTTGTTTTCAAATTTGCTTTTTAGCAAATTTGTTTTGTTTTAATTTTTTTATTTTATTTTTCCACACACAACAACCTGTTACTTGTAGTGTTTTACTACTGCACCATTGACTTTTTATTCTGTGCAAAAATTATTGTGTATATGGAAAGGACAATGCATAAACAATCTGCGTCATGCACAATATGCATATCATTTCATTATTCTCGAAATATGTTGATATAATTATTTCCTTCATTAATACCATATTTAATATTATTGCCATGTGCCTGACCTTTGGTCTTATTGAGATGGTACTTTGGGGTTATTCTGGTCAAGAAAAATATGGTAATGGGGTAAACATGTCTGCAAGAGAACAGCCAAACCCTCTACAGAGTTTTACATTATGTCCTCAACCAAAGTTTTAAATTTTACTTAAATTTGAGGCCTGTGTCCTCGGTCCCAGACAATGTTTAAGTTGATGTTAGGTTGTTGCCGTGTTTGTTTATAGAGACCAACGGCAGCCAATGCCACAATGTCTCAGATACACCCTTATTTCCGTCTTGATTTCCTCCTCTGCCTAGCGAGTTGGGCCAAAAAGCTCAGCATTCTGGGATCGCTACACACAGGCATTTCCTGCGGGCCAAGATCCCTTCCAGGAGCATACATCGAGGTTATGGCATCGAGAACAAAGTTTTCCCACAGGGAAATTTTCTTTTCGTAAGTCTGCATGCCAATGTGTCTATTCTGGTCACGTTTGCCTTTCTTTACCTCCTCATGCACTATACGTAATGCAAGCACTCCAGACATGCACACCCATACACACAGTCTCTGACCTCAAAGAACCCAATGATGACAACTTCAGCTGAGTCGATAAAGGTTTCTGCTGCAGAGATGTCAGTCAGTCTGGGGAGGCCAGTCTCTGCAGGGGGGCAAATGAGCTGTCAGTCAATTTTGCTAGATTTCTTTTATGTGTACTGGCACAAAGAATAACCAGCAAAACAGCAAAATTCTTTACTTTTTTATTACAATTACAAAATAAATTATATAAAAAAATTCAACACATAGTATCTGTATTATATTGACTTAAATGTAGTTATAAAGCATGAACAATGTTTGTTTGAGGAAACAAACAAAGATACAAAATAAAAGAAATCCTTTTTTCCTATCAGAAAAGAAGGGACTAGAAAACCACTGTTCCTTAACTATGAGGGTGTTCAAGTCACACTAGGATTTGTGATAAAAAAATTTTCATGAATGAAGGTTTAATACCGATTAACATTTTCAAAAGGTGCCAAGCACATCGATGATGAGACTCTTAGCCATAGTAAAACATTTGAATGGTGCAAATATTTTATAGAAGGACGTACGTCCTTGATCTGGAGCAAGGTGGCTAACATTTAGTAAGTGGAACACTCTCAAAAAAAGCCTAGGTGGATCACCAAAGGTATTCAGTTTTTTTGCAGGACAACGCACAACATCATAATGCCCACCGCAAAGTTTTTGCAAAGTTGTGCAAATCCTGGTTTGACTTAAATGCCCCTTGTATAAAAAAGAAACATTGAATCAAAGAGACATAAGTGAAGAAACACATGGCAGGGAAGATATCGTTGTGGAAAACTATTTAAAAAGGCCAAGATTTGGCACAACGTGAAGTTACTTTTACTCGGTTGAAGCAGAACCCCATACCAACACATTTTTATTATTTTTTGATTTATTTTCATTCATATCACAACAATTTACAAACAATTTAACTAACAGGCAATGTACAGTAGTTCCTGTTATCCTTTATGTTCAACAATGCTGTCTCTTGAAACAAAAAATTGCAACTTGTCAAGGTATGGAAAAACCCAAACACTCAAATACTGGTTTACCTCTGACATAATTAAATTACGTTTAATAGTGCTGACATTGGAGACTCTTTCCAAAAATATTCCAATGAGTTGAAAAAAATAAACATTTTAATTATTTATGATGTCATAATTTTATAAATAACCAAAATTGATTGTTCCGGTGGTGTAATGGTATGTATAAAATTGTTCCAGTGGTGTAATGGTATGTATAATAGGGACAAGAATCAAAGTCTTGTTCCGTGATAAACATTTCAGAACCACATAATGAACAAATTATTCAATGCAAGTTATTCAACACTGATCCAACACTGAGCGTTATGAAGTGACCCAGTAAGCACTGATGTTGCCACTAAAGTAAAAACTCCAGTAACTTACTTAAAAGTCTGTCATTGTAAGACTGCCCCATTTTAGAACATGCGCCTAAATCTTAATTGTTCCATAATAATGAATTCCCTCATTCTAGAACATTCTATATTCTAGACTAAACAGGCTATAACTATAGATTCCTCCTCTTTAGAATACCTGAGTGAATAGGATTCATTCTATAGGTCACCTGATTAAGCATTCTTTTCCAATGGATTCCCTCATTCAAGACACCAGAAGTACTGAACATTCTACTGAACATTATTGACTACATGTAGAATTGTCCATGCTGGAAATTCTAGGTAGTCAATCCAAATGAATATATATAAAGATTTACCCACATGATATGCTAATAATGCCCCGTTAAACATCTTAGTCATCACCTGAAAGACAGAAGAACAAGATAGCTGACCTGCTATGCTGCTGGTGACCAGTAAAGAAACCACAAGAAGGAGTAACATCTTGGCAGATCAATGACAGAGGACCAACACACAGCAAAGAAAGATTATAATGTCTTGTTTCTGTTCTTAGACCCCAGTAATGTGAATCATGTGGCCTGGTTGAACAGGAGTGATTGGGCTGATCTGTGAGAACAGGGCAGGTGTCTTTGATAATGTTAAGGTCAGAATGTGTTGGATTACGTGTCACAGCACGACTGAGGGTAACCAAAAAAAAAAAAAAACGTGTACAGAGACTATACGTGATATATGATATACCCCTTGTAGGACATAACATGTATTAAATAAATTTATGAAAAAAAAGTTAGTCACTTCATATCAGATGCTAAAACACTTCACATGAAGATATTTATATATGCTTCAATCAAATGATGAAATATTACATTTAGAATTTACCTGACTAGCAAGGCATTAGCATAAAAACATTTTTTTGAGGATTTCTAAGTTAATAACACTTAATGGAAACCCTTATATCTGTCTTTGTATTTGTTTTTATTGTTGTTGAGCAAAGTCCATTACCAATTTAAAATTTGTCACTGTATTCTCTGCTAATGCTAGCTGGCTCGCCTACCTGAGCTAACCTAAACACGTTTCTGACAGGAAATTACTTCAGTATCTGTACTGTAAATGTTCTTAATTAAGGCTATCCAGCTAGCTAATATGATTTAACCACACAGGATTTTCTGAAAACAGCATTTTACATCACATTAGTTTATGTTTAAAAATGTGCTAACAAATTTGGCAGCAGGATTTTAGCCACTTATTAAAATCCTAATAAAATTAGATGAAATACTCAGATATCTGAAAGTGTTTCAATAAATATATGTGTATATCATTAAGTGATTTGAGATTTTAATTAGCAAGATTTACCAATACAGAAAAAAACCCAAAGGAATTGTTTTATATTTTATATGGCTCATATGAGCAAACTTGACTATTCCTGAGAGTAGTTTTTCCATATCAATAAATGTTTGACACTAATGTTAACCAGCTAGCTAACATTGATATATTATTTAACCAAGCACAATGTCTGCAATTATTATCTAAGTGTACATTTTATATGTTTAGATATATTACTTATAACTCTAGCTAGTAACTTAAGAGACTGCTCAGACCTATGTTTGACTGCATTATCCTCATTTTTCACTTATACTGTACAGTATATGTTGTGATGTTTTGTGAGAAGGTTCTTTTTTGTTTATACATATTGTTGGGTTCCGTTCCATAGTTTTCAAGTGCTAGGAAAAAAGAATGAGTAAATGAAATTTCTAATGCACATATACTGTAGATACAGTCTGAAGAGAATTTGAGCACTCACAGGATTGCAGTGTTTATCTGCATGGTCCCCTCTAGTGGTGCTCCGAAGTTACTGCAGGATTAATGGTCCTTATGTTTGTGTGTGGTTTTGTGTACTTGAGAATGAGCTGTCAACTTTGTCTATGATGTGAAAACAGTGTTCTAGTTTGTTCCAGGTTCAGGCATTCGGTGCGATTACATACTGTAGCAGATGAGCAAGATATAAGATGACGTACTATTACTGAATTAAATTACAAGAATCTAACATAATAACAAGAACCATGTGGTTTGTCAACTTCATATACTCATTCAATAATTGTCTATATCACCTATTGTGTGTACAGGGTCGCAGGGAGCCTGAAGCCTATCCCAAGAGACTTAGGCAAGGTCTCCTGGGACAATCACAGGGCATACACATACAAACACACTATGGGCAATTTGGGAAAGCTAATTAGCATAGTCTGCATGTCTTCAGACTGCACACAGACTCGTGGTGAGAATCAAACCCTTGACCCTGGAGGTATAAGGTGACAGTGCTAACCACTACACCACCACTTCATATACTTATGTTATTTTTAATATATGTTATAATAAACAAATCTGACACTGGTCTTTTAATGGTAATGTTATCGTGAAAGTATATTATTTTTTCTTCTAGGAGATTAGTATAATTTCACTGATTGTGCACTTCGCTGATATATAATTTCGCTGATTGTTCCTAATTCTACAACTCAAAATACCAGCTTCTAGTAAAATTTATTCAGAAAATTAAAAGAAAATAAAGAAGCTAGTTAAAACCTTTTTGGCATCTAAAGTTTTATAATAATTGCATGTTTGGTAGCCCCACCCATCCTCTGAACTCCCATAATGGCTTAAAGTTTTAAACTGTGTCTGTTCGTATAGGGATTCTTTGAAGAATATAATGTTCCTCTGCATTTTGGACTCCTATCCAGAGATTTTTACCACCTGGTTTAAAACGGTTTATTTTTTCTGTGGCCATGTTGTTGTTGTTTTTTTCCAGCAATTAGCTTTTTCCACAATTCAATACACAGTTAAGTTATTTATAATCATTTTGCATAACAGCTTAAAAGCATAAAAGCTGTCGTGCGTATATCAGTGTTTTCAAATCATTTTTGCTTTTCATATAGTGGGAGGAGAAACTGCAATTTATGTCTTCTTTGAATGGTGGAAAACAATTTTCTTGAATTTTATCACTATGATATTTGCTCAAAATCTTAAACTGTATTCAAATGAAGAAAGAAGAAGTGATGAACAGACAATACAGTGAAAATTACATTAAAGTATAAGAAATATAAAGGCGGCACAGTTGAATAGCAGGTAACACTGTGGCCTCCCACCTCCAGGGTTAAAGGTTCGATTCCAGCTTCGGATCTGTTTATGCGCCCTGCAGTGAATTGGCAACCTGTCCAAAGTGTACCCTGCTTTGTGCCCTAAGGCTTCTGGGATAGGCTCCACCCCCCTTCCAACTGTCACCCTGGGCAGGATAAGCAGTATCAAACATGATGAATGAATGAATGAATGAATCAGAAATACAGTACACTGTTTAATATGTCATCTATAGTGATGTGTTATGGGATTAGTTCCCAACATGACTTGGCATAAAGTACATGCTCAGACAGATAGAAAATGGGCTTTGTTGAAATGCCTCTCTCAAGGTATCTTTTTTTTTTCATTCCTTATCTCCATAGGGCATCTAATTCTGAGAGGCTCTTCATTGTTTAGAAACATGCTTGCTATTATCTATTTTATATAAATAACCTTTACTTGATTTAACTTGCCGAATAGTTCAAGTGTGCTACCCTTAATATACAGCAATTACCCCATATTATCCCATCAACAAACAAACTCCTTCAATGCTGAGAGTGTGTTTTCATTCTAAGCACGTCTAGGATTTCAGGTTAATTAAGGTGCAGCGCACTTATGCAATCATGAGGTATAAATATAGACCAAAAAGCACAACACAAGCCCGAGTTAGCTGGCTAATCTTTCCACCGAAGATTATGAGAATTATATAAGGACATGACTGATCATGAACCACAACAGCGCAAAAGGCTGATGGGAACTCCAGGTGAAAACCTGATTTAAACTTAAAGACATTTACTTATGCGTTTAAATCGACCATGCTGCAAGTGCTGAAGCGAACCTAATACCAGGTGAAATCTAGCACCAGAGTAAATTATGACCCATACAGGCCACTGCTACACTGAATCTCTTATCACCAAAATAACTGAGGCTGGAGTTACACTACAAATCATAATAAATAAATAAATTAAATTTCTGAATAATTATTTTATCCTATTTTCAAATAGTGTACTAGTAATTCTTTGGAAGTCTGCCTAACTAGTGCAAGTCGATGGTACAACCCCTGACAGTTCCACAATTACTCTCTATCTAGTTACGGGTTTAAAATATACACTGATCGGTCATAACATTCACCCCACAAAATCTCAACATTGATTTATCAATAGTATACCAGTTAACTGGTTTCAGGATCATGGGCACCCAAGGCTCATTTAGCCTGTGGGGAGCAAAAGCTAGAGTGTTTGGTCAGATCCCTAAAGGCTGTTTGGCCAGTGCAGCACAACTTCCCAAAGAAGTCCATGCTGGCCATGACAGAAAAGCACCAGAACAACTCTGCCCCACTGCAAAGTTCACTGACCAGCTTCAAAACTGATTAAATACCCATAGGATACGCCAGACAAATGTCCGATTCATGGAGTCCCCCATCCCACAACCCATAGCACCCACAGGTTCCGCTGTCAATGGCCTAGAGCCAGACTCCACAGCACACCTACAGTACAGAGGTCCTGTAAGTGAGTCATGCCCTGAAGGGCCAGAGCAATGTTTTGCAGGTTTGTAATATTATTGCTGATCAGTGTACGTTCAATATTTATGCCTTACTATCCCATAGTGAGATTTTTTTTTTCATTACTAAGTGGATTCCATTGGAACCATTTGTAATGTTTTACATGAAACTTGAAGAGCTTGGGTGCTATTTGGAACATTTTTCACTGGTAGTGCCATCACACCATATGCCTATTTGAAAGATAACTTGCTGGTTCTGGTTCTGATTTTGGTGTGAAACCCAGTGCTGTAAAGAAAAGATGTGATTAAGATGCTTGATTAATGCTATTTTAACATCATTACGACAGCTGCAGGTCAATGATTTGTCATGAACGTGATTGAAAAAGATTTGTCCTTGTGGGAAGGATTTAGAATAATACCAAAATTGTTCTAATTGGTTTAAGGTATTTGGAACATTTCTATTTTCTAAAAGGAAAATCTTCTGCTGTTTTTACAATTCTAAATGAAACCTTTATCAAAAATTTTAGTCAAAAATTATCCGCACTTCAGTTATATAAAAAGATTCTATTGGTCTTATTAATGCTTTTTGTTCAAGGCTACTGTCTCCAGTCACTGCTGTGCAGGTGTGAGCGTATTACATCAGTACTTTTTATAACAAAAATGGATGTCCCACTTGTGAAATTATGCAGAAGTTAACTAAAATAAAATCTTAATTGAGCCACAGTATGGATAATTTTTGACTTACCATTGTAGTAAAAATTGGTAATTTAGTCCATATTTCTAAAACAAATTACTTGAAACAAATTGGCCATGTTACTTATTACATAGGGAAATGAAAGAAAATCTTTACATTTGAATATAGGCACCAATGGGGTCAACTAGTTTCCTCAAACGGCCGAGGATGGAATTGCACAATTTTTTTGATTGTCTCCAAATGTAGCATTGCTCCAATTCTCTGTCCCACACTATCTCTGCTCAAGGACAATGGAATTCTACACTTCATAGCATTTATATCATGACTCCAGTGATATCACAAGTTCTATAGCCATTAAATATTGCCTAGTTCATTTTCACCCACCCTGTAAAATAGTAAAACTAAAAGCTGAGCATTTCAGAATAAATACTCTCAAAGGTTTCTTGAAACTAACAGTTCTAGTTTACAAATGGGATTCCGGTGGTACATCTTTTTGACATGTAAACCTCATACTTTGGCAAGATGAATAGCTTGGATTAGGGTTCCAGTCTTGAAAGTGTGTCTCTTCTGATCACTAAGCTATGTATTAGCATTGACCTGAAAAGCTATCTGATTATGCAATGACTTGAAGCCAACTGATGGAAAGTGGATGAAAACCTCATCCGTTTTTTTAAGAAAGACATGATGGATCCACGTCTCAGCAATAGCTGTCTGGGGAAACAAGGTTCCAAAAAAAATGATCATTTAAAAAACAAAGAAACATATATGAGTGCATACATTGTGCATCCAAAATCAAGTCTATAGATGTATTTCAGAGATGTCTGAAAGAGTGTATTGTAAGGTTACCACTAGAGCATCATTAGATCATTGGCTTCCATTAAATCATGAGTCATGACAAGCTCTTGGCTGCTGAACCGTTGCTGATGCACTTAGCTCACATCAGACAAGTTGTGTACTCAGTCCCATGGAACCTCAGACAGCCTTTCGCTCCTGTAAGCTCTTCTAACAATACACCGCAATCTTTTCATCCCTCTGTCCAGGCTCTCTGAAGGATGAGACCTATGTGTGTGTGTGTGTGTGTATGTGGCAGGTAATGAAAGAGATCAGAAAACTTCTGGAAGAGTTTGGAGAAGTGGGTGGGTAGCTGCAGGGGATTAGAGAGATGAGTATAAAAGCGGATGGTGGGAGATGGAAAAAAGTAGAAAAGAGCCTGCAGAAATAAAAGGGTTGCGAATTTAAACTTACCTTTGTTTTGCATCCCTGCAAGAAATCAAATCTTCTGGAAGGCGCACTGCTGGGGAACGAGGTGAGCATCCAGGCTTTCTTTCAGAACTAAGTCCATGTCTTGTGATTTTTGTAAAAGAGGGAGGATTTTTTTCTTTATGAGATGATATTTTATCTGGCTGATGAAGACAGCTGAGAGGATGGAGACAGAAATAGAGTGAGAGAAAGAGTGACACACTGCAGGAAAACTGCATAAAGATTTTGAATGCAGTCTAATTTATCTAGTATTCTTTATTATGAGGTTACAACAAAAAAAGTATAAGTATACTATAAGTCTACCAAGTGAGGTTTAATAAAACCTGAGAAATTTTATGTCTCGGCAAAGAAAGAAGTTTAATTGAATAGGTTATTTTTTATTTAATCCAGTAAGTTGCATTACTGCCAACTGTAGGTCTCACTCTACCTCATCTTCTCAGCCTTTTAAAGCTGATTTTCCAGTCCAGCCTTACTTAAAAAAAAAAAAGAAAAAAAAGAAAAAAGATTAAACGCGTCCTTCCCTGATCTTGTCTTGTCTTGCTCTGTGTCTCAAACTGTTTGAGCTTGCAAATGCATACAAACTTACTATGTTATTGCTGGTGCAAAACCCTGAATGAGGAAGGAAGAGGGTTGGGCATCAGGCCAGCAACCTCGTCATGTAAAAACCACCATTGCTATAGAATTGACAGAACCTATTGCCCAATGTGCTTAATAGCATGGGAAGAAAAAAATTGAATCAAATCAAATCAAATCAAAAACAATACCAAAAACCCCACCAACACATATTACAAAAGAAAAATGGATTCATTCATCTTCTATACCGCTTATCCAGTACAGGGTCACGGGGCCTGGAACCTATCTCCGGAGACTTTGGGCATGAAGCGAGGTACACTATATTTCAGCATTTGCCACACACCATTATTCAGAGCGTCTTATATTTTTTATTTCATTATACAACTAAGCAGTCAAGGATTAAGGGCCTTGCTCAAATATCCAACAGGGGCAACTTAGTGGTGGTGGGGTTTGAACCTGGAACCCTCTAGGTCATAGTTAATCTGGGCTGAAGATGAACAAATTTAGTTTCTGTATTGTTTATTATTAATATCTTTGCGTACTTCACTTTTCAATACGTGTGGTTATAAAGGAGCATTACATGTCCTGTTGATTTACAGCAAAAGCCACCATTGCTTTGTCCTGAGATTGTGTAAACTTTTGCACTTCCCCAAATTACATTAACATTTCAGTTATTTCATGGCGTTAATACTCCTTCCAATCATGAAAGCATGCATTCACTTAATTGAAGCTTAGGGGTCAGATAGGAGACCATGACTCTCCTGAGAACTGAGAACTGAAGCTTATAACCTTAACTGCTAAGCTACCATTACCAGATCGCTTTCTAATAAGCGACCTACATTAGCTTATTGAGGTCAGGGGTTATGTAAACATGCTATAAATAGACCAGACTTTAAAAATAGCCAGGCTCATTTAAAATGGCAGTAACAGAGTCAGTTAAATGATTGCACTGTCTAATTTATCAGGAGTAGTAGCTGACCTGATAAAATGGTGTGATGGGAATTAGGAATCAGTGATATGGAAAAAAAAAGAACCAGACGAATATAAGTGGCATCAACGTTAATACATAACAGCTGAAATCACATGTTACCTTTTATTCTGCTAGACTCAGCCAAGATAATCACAAATGAAACAGAATCAAATCAATATCCATGCACACACAGCTGAGGACCAAATGTGGCATCCTGGCTTCCATAGCGCCGTACGCCAACCATTGGACTTACAATATTTATTTTCGTAGCTGACAGGGTAGTAATTTCTTGCGTTATTTTGTAGCATTCTTCGGAGCAATGAACACAATGGATGCTCCAGCATCCACAGACAAGAAGGCACCACCCAGGTTCAAGCAGAGGACAATCCGAACTTTCAAGAGCAAAGCACCAAAACCTGGACAGAAGGGTTTCGGAGATGACATCCCCGGGATGGGGGGTCTCGGCACTGGTAAGCCAGGACACCCTAAATATCGAACATCCCTCCCTTGTGCTACAAAAGCACCACTTTCTGTTTATTTTATCTCTAAAAGATATAGTTTATCATGCAAAGTTTAAAGATCAAATCTATATATTTATGAAGTGCAGTAGTAATGGTAAAAACCAGGCTAAAATTAAGTATATTGTACCTGAGCATTACATTTCATATTTACAGTGCAGTCTTTTTTGGCATATTCATCACACTTGAATGATTTAGATTATTAAAAAAATATATATATATTACACAAAAATACCTCAAATAAATATAAAATGAGATTTCATTTATTAAGGCGAAAAAAAAAAATCTGTCCAAACCTGTGAAAAAAGCAATTGCCCAAGCAAATTACAGTTTGTGATAACTGTCAACCGTCTTTCACTTTGCTGTGGAGGAATTTTGTCTCACTCTCCTTTGCATAATTTTTTCAATTCAGCCACATTGGAAGGTTTTCAAGCATTACAATTCAACTTTAAAATTAAAATTGGCCTAATCTCAATTATTTCAGTGTGACAAATATGCAAAAAAGAAGAAAACAACAACAACCACCACCAAAAGGGGCAAATACTTTTTTTTTTTTTTTTGAGCACTATAGTCCCTCGTTGTGATAAATAGCTAGTGGGTTCAAAGAAGGCTTCCGCTGCTTTAGTCTCAAGAGCACTAATGAAGTCAGGCACTCATGTTGGACGAGATGCTCAGCCTTTGTCACAATTCGTCGCAATCATAATCCCAAGGCAAAGTTTGCTCTATGTACATTGGCAGAGCTGGGTTTTTAATTCCAGTAAAGAGAAACTGTAGTCTTAGTACTATATGCATTTAATTTTTTATCATTTCTTTCTTCCACAGATTTTACCGTGATTTGTCCGTGGGAGGCTTACGGCAACATGGAACTAACCGATCTGGCTAAATATGGAATTTTGTAGTTTTCTGTTTCTCTCTCTCTCTCTCCTTTGACCTGCTGTAACATCACTGAATTGATCTTAAAGCATTTCTTGATTTTCTCAAGGCAATTTTAAGACATGATGTGTCTTAAAACATTGCATTGTTCAACTGATTTCCAGATCATGCTCTGAAGGATGTAAGGTGAGAGGAATTGGAGATGCTCGTCATGCTGCAACAGTGCAAATTTGCATACTGAATCACGATTGGTTCTTATATTTTATGATGCAATTACACAACATAAGACTGTGGTGATCCAATAAGCATCAGTTCTGAATTTCTTTACAGGAACTTTTATAAAAAAAATGTAACAACTTATTCTGTTGTAATAATAATAAAAAAATAAAAATAGTAAAGTTTTTCTTTCCTGTTTCATCTTGCAATCTCTTTTTCTAAAGATATTAAAAAAGATAGAATCAGCACAATGATGTGCTACAGTGATGTGGTCATGTGATTTTATTCTCCACTGTTATTTAAGGTGAACTAAAGTGAATTCACTTCAATGTAATTTAAATTAAGTATGCATATTAATGTTTTTTTGTTTTTTTTACTTAACGACCTGTTATAGATGGAGTTATAGTTAAGTGAAAGCCTGGATCCTAAAAATATGCTTTTCTTCTTTTTCTAGTATTTTAATAATATTTTTAAAAACTATTTTAAATGTTTTTCAGACTTTAATTCTTCTAATTTAAATGAAAACTTACTACAAATACTCATCAACTTTGCTCGTTAAAAGACAAAAACCCAAACTCATTTGTGCATATATTTAAAAAAAACAGTTTATATGGACATTCAGATACAAATTACATCACAAATGGCATCCGAGTATGCAGATAGGAAGAGTTCAAACCAAAAACACACTCACATTGTAAACTAAAGGATAATATGCACAACATGTATTATATAATAATGTGCAAAGAAGGAAAGGAGATATAGGACAGGACTGGGACGCTGCCCAGGGCGGCAGCTCGTTTCATTCCCATCCTGACTGTACAGCTGGACGTTATTGGAAACCTGTGCTCTATAAGACGATCTGACAAATCTAGACTCGCACACCCTTCGCCCGGTTTTTCGGAGGATCCCGACCCAAAATTTCAACAGATCCACAAATTATGATGCTACCTCAGTTTGAATAGCAGGATGGATTTTGTTAATAAATATCACTGGACTGAGATGAGTCTAGTCCTGTCTGGCTTTAAAGTACTGTTTTAACAGTAGTACTTAAGCCACTATACACAACAAGGCTACAGAAAAAAAAAAAAAAAAAAAAGGACAAATCCATCCTTATTTTATCTAACACAGATCTTGGAAGAGTCTAAAAAGGCGAAGGGAGAAGGGTGACCATAGCTAATCTTAATCTGCCTTAATTTTCTTGATAACACTGAGAAACGTAGTGCATAGGCTGCAAAGTACCTAATGGACAGTTAAAAAAAAAAAAAAAAAAAAAAAAATTAACACCATCTCAACGAGCTTTTAGAAAGAGGTCGGAAAAATTCCCTAAATCTTAATACACGTTCCACTTCCAGGCCTCAAAGCAGTGGAATATAATTCGACCCTTATATCAAAAAAACAAAACAAAAAAAACCTAAAAAAGCTTAATATGAAATGTTTTCTATCATTTACCTATAGTATGAGTGTTGAGTGTTGGCTGAAATCATGTGTTAACAATACGGCTGAAATCATTTTTAAACGAGTGAATCCGTACACACTTAATACCCGGTAGCTCAGGTTTCATGCTTTTCCAGCATTCCAGCACGGAAGTACTGATACACGACATCGGAACGAAGCACGTACACTGATAAATCCTGACCACAGAATAACCTGCTTATATTCCACTGATAGGTTTGTTAATAAATTATGGTGGAAACCGGATGTCGATGGCACAGCAGACACCGCAAAATCCATTTCATTTTAAACCATGTTTTTTTTTTGAAGTCACTTCAAAAGCAAAAAAACAGTAAAACCTATTGATACAAAAAATAAAACGAGGCAAACAACAAAAATTACCATAGGCTCATACATACAACCAAAAAAACAAAAACAAAAACAATGTGCTTCACGAAATCTTTGGAACCAAAATTCATAAGACATAATATCAATATTCAGAAGATAAGAGTAAATACATGTAGAGAAGCAAGAAAAAATACTATGTAGTTTAACGTTTTTTTTTGTTGTTGTAAAATATGCACACCCTGTTGTGAAATGACGCAAGTTGCATATTTGACAGCACGATTTTTGTTTTAACAAAAAAAAAAAGAAAAAAAAAAGCTTGAAGTCCCAATAAACCAATGAGGGTCTGGATAGGGTGAACGAAATTCTTAGTGTGCGTTGTTTTTTCCTCTAAACATGATTGATTGTGTTATATAGTGTTACATTTCATGACAGATAGTTTCATGATTTAACCTCCACGTTCAAATTGGAGTCACTAGGTCACAGGGACGGCATAAAGAAATTGGCTGCTGCTAATAATAATAATAATAATAATAATAATAATGAAGTTTGGAAACGTTTTTTGATCTAATCTAATTTAGTTGCATATTGTTACTATTCAATTTTAAAGGTACGCCTTTTTAAAAAAAGACCTCTAAAGCAGGAGGTAATGTTTAAGCGTGAAAAAAAACAACAACAAACGAACAAAAACAAAAAAAGATCTAAGCAAGGTTTTTCCGTAAGTTATTTTATGACACATCGGTCCCATATTCGTGCGGGAAATCCCGCCGATCTGTAACAGCTGTCAGTTTCTCGTTTTTTACATCCCAGTCCTTTCTTTCCTTATGATTAAAAAAAAATAAATCATCATCAAAAGAAGAAAACACCACTTTAAACAGTCGTCTTCTTTCACATCGCATTTTCTTGGTTCTTCTACTAAAGGACATGCGGGGTCTGTTTCATGGTGGCTCGGGTCTTTCGTGTCCTCTCAGTCAGTGTGGTGTGGTGGTATGATGGGCAGGCTTCTTGGACAGGGCTGGGTGTAATGTAGTGTGATGCGCTGAAGAACCATGTACAAACTATGTCCGTTGTACTCCAGACACTTTGTTGCACATGGAGTTTGTCGGCCGCTAGAACCGTTCTTCTAGAGCCGTTACTGCATGCATATGTGCAGAGAAACGTGCCAAAAAATAAACCAACCAAAAACAAACAAACAAAAAAAAAAAAGGTAAGATTTTCTTTTCTTAGCCGTGCAATTTCTCAGTCAGCTTCTTGCTCGTCTTGTAAAGTTACTTTTAGGTACGTAATTTATGATTTTTTTTTAAAAACCCACTTGTAGTGATGTACTTTCCTTTCTCAAGTATTTATTCTTAAGCGGTGTGTTTTCGTTTTTGTCCAGAAAAAAAGGACTTGTGTGCTCCTAAGAGACTGGCTGTTGGTAAAAGTTTGGGAGAGACGGTGGAGCTGAGAGGTTCTGTGTTTTAGTAGGGAGAAAACCTGCTGTATCCGCCCCTATAGAGGGTGGCCTGTGAAGCGAGAACAACAAAAACAACAGGTTAGCATAATGTCACAATTAGAGAAGGTCAAATTTTATATTCTTTTAGATGAGGTGAACAGACAACGTGTAAACTAGCAGGAAGTGGTATGAACAGAAATGCATGCCAGAACATAAATCCAATCACTTTACACATTTAATCGTAGAAGAATAATATATTTTTGGACGGGCATTCTGAAAATGTCAAATCGATTTTATGCCTTCATTTCTTTCCTCACACAGTGCCTGCAGTATGAACACACACGCGGGTCCATAAGTATTCAGACAAGGACGTGGCATTGATGAAAATAATCTTGCCTCTCTACACCTCCACGAACGATTTAAAATGAAGCAATCAAGACATGGTTCAGCTTTAATGACCGCTTACACTTTAATCACATCTTGATTGCTTCATCTTAAATCCATTGTGATGGTGTACAGTGGCAAAAAAAGCGTGGCAAGTGTCCTTGATCAGACCTTACTGTAGTACCCTAATAAAAATTAATTTTTGACTTACTTTAACTTTCATCTCTTTAATTAAAATAATCTATAGTGTTAGAAGGGAGGAAGATGTGACTTCCAAAATGTCGACTGGGAGAGATTTTTAATGTGGACTCATAGTAGTGCACTCCAACGTTACAGTAGTATACTAGTATAAAAACTACCAACAAAGGAAAAAAGCAGAACTTTTCCTAAGTACTGTATAATGAGCAAGGCTGATTGTCAAAATCAATGCTAAAGCAAATCCAGATGTTCAACAATGCACTGCTAATACGTCTGACATACTTGTCCAAATAAAAAAAATAAAAATATTAGTTATATCAATTCATCATTAAAGTCATGGAAGAGCTAGCCGTACCATTGCACCCACTCCGTATGCGGCAGCCGTGGGGGCTGCTAGCGCTGTAGCGTAAGGATCTGCCGCATATACGCGACCGTAACTGAAACACACAAAATAAAACATTGTTTTTTAAAACTCAAATCTCAGTATAATGGAAACAATTGTTTTTTTTTTATGCAGGCAAAGAGTCTAGGGCCAATTTGAGCTAATGCTCATAACAAATGTACAGATGCTAACCTGTCGCTATAGGCTGCTGCGGCAGCGGCTGCCGCCGCTGCTGTTGGACCTGCTACGGCGGTGGGCTGGGCATAGCGATACGCCGCATAACCACCCTAAGTGCAAAAAAGAAAAAAAGCCAGAGAGAGAGGGAGAGAAAGCGAGACAAAGAGAAAGTAGAATAAAGATCAGATAAATTCCAGGTAGCATTCAAAGTTTAATACTGAACTGGTGTAGTTTTTAGAAAGAACACACATTAGGCGTTAGGAATGATACAATATCAAATAACAAGCAAACTGGCATTAATGATCAGATGCAAACCACATTCTAAGAACAGAGCTGAATTTTGATGTTTGAGCGGTGAGTGTGTCTCTTCCTCACTGGCAAATCACGGCCATAGGATTACCTTAAAACTCGATTACGTCATGCCAAAAATAAAGAAATGAAATAAAGAAATAAAAGGAAACACCAAGTGGACTTTTTGTCGATGAGGAAGACACAAACTGAAAATCAGTCAGAATTACGTGTGCAGCCTTACGAGTGCCATGTCTCACCCTCCCCCAAACCCTCAATGCACGCTCCACATAACGAAGGGTGAGCAAGTCATTTTACTGGTGCCGGGACACGCAGACAGTCAGAAACAGTGAGATTAAGGGAAACGTTCATTCACACTCGTGGCACCACAACCACACGGACAGACAGACAGGTAGACAGACGGACAGACAGACACGCATACAGACAGCATGCACCCCAAACTGAACACAAAAACAAACAAAAACTATATATATATAAAAAAACAAGCGATTTCTGCCAATCACACCACTGCATTCTACCCTAGAGCCAATCAAGTAATACTCCCACATTCCACCACACACCTGCAGGGACGGTGGGGAGAGCAGGGGTACAGGGAGAAAGGGAGAGGAGAAAGAAAAATGTAAGGAGAGGGAATAAAAGGAAGAGGAACAAAGGAATGAAGCGAAGAGCAAGTTACACTGAAAAGAAGGAGAACGAAAAATTGAAATAAATCTATAAAATGGGATTGTGGGAAGAGAAAAGGATACAGAAAACAGAGTGAATAAAAAAATAGAAAGAAAAAGGAAAACAGAAATTAAAGGAAGAAATGTGCATATATAAAAGGAAGAAAGGGAAGAAAAAAGAAAATGAGAGAATTTGAAGCAGGCAGAGAAAGAAAAACAGACTGAAACAGATTTTTTTTAACAAATTAAAGAAGATAGAATAAGAGGATAAGAGAACATAAAAGGGGAAAGAAGCAATGAAAAAGTAAACTGAGTGAAAGGTATAAATAGAGAAAAGGGGAAGAAAAGCAAGAGCAGTAACTGGGAGAAAACGAGTGGTACAAATGAGAGAGAAAGCAAAAGACAGGTAAAAATAAAGCTAGGTAAAGGGGGGGGGGGGGGGGATTGGGGTAGGTGAGAGCAGGTATCTAAGGGCGGTAAGTGTGCCTGCATGCCAACACTGCTCCAGTCAGCATGCCACAGCGAGACAGAGATACGGGGAGATTCTGGGAAGGGGTCAGAATCACAAAATCGTTTCTCTACAGCTAATGAGCTAACAAGCGCCGTAGACCCAGATCTGATTTCTGCTGGAAGACTCCACACATCTGGAAAGATGTCGGTTTTGGAAATGGAGCTAGAATGGGATCCAGAGTGAAACATGGAATTAGGCATGTGCTGATAATCGCTCGTACGGCAGTGCCGCTCTGCTTCTTAGAGAAAACGCTGACATCTGAGACAAGCTGATTTCATGTCCGGTACATTTATTTATTTAAAATATAGTTGTTTAATGGATGTGTTTACAAAATGACAAAAAAAAAAAAAAAAAAACGTTATTGACCTTCACAAAAAAATTTTTTTTTTGTTTGCATTTTGCAACCATGATAAAATAAGGACCTACAAGAGGCATTCGAGTCAAACCGGGACTTTTAATTGTGCAGAATAACAGAACACCGGTGAAAGAGTATATAATCCTCTGCTACACTCATGCATTTAGCCCAGCGTTTCACTAGTGCTTTGATACCATCAAGGTAGAAGGTTTTCCCAGAACACCCAAGCCATGATCAGACCGCCTGCTTCATATCGGAAATGCTGGCCTCCCAGGAACTCCTTTAAAGGTCCAAACATGAGTAAATGGCTTGAAGCGAGGTCAGGACTGTATAGCAATAACTCCCAGTTGAAGTGCTATAATAGTTAAGTTGGCAGTATAAGATCATGTGTTGTCCTGCAATAACAAAACGTCTTTGGTGATTAAATCAGGCCAATTTTCCTATGAGGGTTCCAATACCAAATGTTCACATGAAGGTCTGCAGTAGGCTCAAAGCTGAGAGTCTCATCGCCGTACTGTTAGGGGTCTTCTGTAAATGTCAATAGATCTTTTACGCATTCATGCACAAAAACAAAAGTATTTATTTTCAAGTCCTGGTTTAACTTAAATGCTCCTCTAACACTCCACAAATTGAGTCAGAATGAAAAGTGAATAAAATTTGTGTCATTATTTAATAAAAGCCTTTTTTGCTAAACTTTTTGGTATAAGAGGAATACAGTTATTTGTAAATGCATGTGGTAACTAACACTAGCTCTGATTGGCATTTCAATTGTTGATTTATTTCCTATTAAAACAGAGTTATTGTTTATAGATTTCCAGAAGCTTGTTCACATGGCCAACTAGTGAATATTTAATGTGACCTGACAGGCAGCATGTGTAAGTTAGCATAACAAAGTAGTTGTGTTCATTTAAACATCATGCACTTAAAGGTAAAATAAGTTAGTAAATGATTATGAGTTAAAAATCTGTGAATGGTAAGCGTGATGTTTTGGCATATGTAAGGGTCATGAATAAGATTTAAATCAGTATATTTTCACGCTGCATACTAGGTTTTTTAAAAAAAAAAAAAATTTCATATATAATTAAGTTCAGCAGGACTGAAGTGGGAATCTCATTTGTTCGATGTGATTCAACCCAGTACGGTTCACTAAAACTCATATTATGGCCAATGTTTTTTTATGTATATAATAAATTAATAAGGTTAGCATTAAAAAAACATATATAATATCGGCACATGCCTACCTATAAAAGACTTGTCCTATAAAATAAGGTTTGACTTTTTTTTTTTTTTTTTTTTTTTTTTTAATAACACCACATTTGCTTTTTTTTAACCTTTAAACAGAACCATAATCTTTTTTTTTTAAATTCTTTTTCCTTCGCACGAGTGGAAAGGCAGGCTGAAATCAGTTCTTTTGTCGGATAATTTTCTCCCCCTTCCCTTCACCCATGTCAGATTTGCAGTGAGTTAGTAGGGAAACAGAAACGCATTAACAATCTCAAACAATCAATATGTCAAACAAATTTATTAATTGATAAATCAGTCAGTCAGAACGAGAGATGCACACTATCCGTCAGAGAAACCCTACCTGTGGCAATCTGCTACTAACCACAGAGTCCTGAAACACTATTCTACGGGGAGAACAGAAAGAGCTATCGTCAACCTGGACACACGCACTCATACACACACACACACACACAAACACACAGGCAGGCGCTCGCTCACGCACTCCCACAAATAAACATAGACGCTCAAGTTCATGCCACTCTCACACTCATGCACGGAGCCGTCTATTCGTCCACCTGCAGTCTGACCTCGCTTTGTGTGAGGATCGGATTTCTGTATTTAATAGTGGACATGGAGGAGATTACTAGTGTGGAATTCTTTGAGAGGAAAAACTGCTGATGTGGGGTGTAAATCCGAATTAGACGACTCCGTGCCGCTTGCCGTCACACATCCTGCAAACCACTCTGACTCGGAGTGAAGGAGAAAGAGAGGAGGATGAGGAGAAAGAGAGAAGGAGAGAGAGAGGGAACAATACTTACATAAAGGTCTGCGGGCCCATAGAAACCATCCTGGTACACCACACTGGGAGAAAAAGAGAGAGAGAGAGAGAGAGAGAGAGAGAGAGAAAAGACAAGAAAAAGAGACAGAGAGACAGATAGAAAGAGGAAGTGTAACAGTAAGAAGGGAGAAGGAAAGAAAGAGGGATGGAGGACATGAAGAAAAGAGAACAAGGAAAGGCAAGAAGATAAAAGGATGGAGAGCGGAAATAAAAGCGAATGCGAGAAAAGAGTGCCACCGAGTGGTAAGCAGAGGCAGGAGATGAGTGAATAATGGACAGAGGAAAAGAGGGGAAAAAAACAGTGTGGGAGAGAGAGAGAGAAAAAGACGTGAGGAAATTAGTCCACACACATGCAGTGCACAGTGAAAATGCCACTTTCATCAGTCTGGTTTATATTCGTTTAATCGATAATATCGCTGATAAACACTCAGCACTGAGCTGCGACTCAGGATAGCGAGAATGTCGATGAAACTGGCATTTTTGGTGTCATTTCAGTGATCAGCATTTGGTTTGAATTTGAAAAGCACAGCACCCCAAAAATAACACATGCAACATGCACAAATCATCAGAGTGCAAGTACGTGGAAAACTAAAACTTAAAAACCTGTTTTAATCTGTATTGCTAACAGATGAGGCAATACGTAGTCTGGTTTAAAATCCCTTTCATACAGTTTTCCACTTACCTCAAATGTGTGTGCGCTATGTTTATACTTCGGGTTTGGGCTAGAGCTCCAAGACTAATGTGCTCATAAAGGTTTTAAATGTAAATGCAAAATAGTAGTGATAGTCCGTTTTTAAGCTCAAAGTATGAAAGCAAAATTATTTCCTGAGGACTAGGAATGGATTAATCACTAACTGATTAACTGCTAGTAAGAATTTACCTGAATAAACATTTATTAACTAATAATGTTTGTTTTGCAGGATATTTCTCTGTACCATTAGTAGCCACATGAATAGAAAGAAACAAGAGCAGTGTTTTCAACAGCCCTATTGTTTTGTTTTTATTCTGTTAAAAAACTACCTATTTGGGCTTTGTTAATTTTTCGCACAAAAATCATTTGTTGGGATTTGGTCATTAAGCTGTTTAAATAAAACTTAAATGTCACAATGTTAAAGTCTAATGTCACCATGGATTATTGACTGGTTAAGGAAAATTAGCAAAATTTCAAACACTAAAAGAGAACATTATATTATTTCACTTTTGAATGTGCTTTAAAAAGATTATTATTATTTTTTTTAATACTAAGAGACCTGCCCTACTTTGCTTATAGCTACTTACTACTTGTAGCTACTACTGTTGCGGGAGTGTGGAATATTCAGCAAAGTACCGTAGCTATTTAATTATAACTAAAACTAAAGCTTAATCCTTTCACAAATTAAATAATGCAATAACTATTAGCAAACCAATCTAGCTGCACTAGCACCAAAGGCACCAAAAACGTCTTCCAGGATTTGTTTTTCTATGTAATATTGCTAAATAAATTTAATGACAGGGTAGTGTGAAAGAACAGGTTTATGAACATGAATTTCATGCGACTCGTCTCGAATCACCACTGCTAATCATTTGGATGCTACATGGCTAATTTTCAA